>NW_027445228.1:0-151520 GCF_048569485.1 Anomaloglossus baeobatrachus
CGCGAAGAGGCCTCCACAACACGCACCGAACACTGCCCCGCGAGAACACGCACCACTGCCCCGCGAGAACACGCACCACTGCCCCGCGAGAACACGCACCACTGCTCCGCGAGAACACGCACCACTGCCCCGCGAGAACACGCACCACTGCCCCGCGAGAACACGCACCACTGCCCCGCGAGAGCCCCCACAACACGCACTACTGCCCCGCGAGAGCCCCCCAAACGTTCAGCGTCGCCCTCCGCGAGCCCCCCCCACAGACGTGCAGCGTCGCCCTCCGCGAGCCCTCCCCCACAGACGTGCAGCGTCGCCCTCTGCGAGCCCCCCCCCACAGACGTTGCAGCGTCGCCCTCCGCGAGCCCCCCCCCACAGACGTGCAGCGTCGCCCTCCGCGAGCCCCCCCCCCACAGACGTGCAGCGTCGCCCTCCGCGAGCCCCCCCTCCACAGACGTGCAGCGTCGCCCTCCGCGAGCCCCCCCTCCCCCCACAAACGTGCAGTGTCTCCCCCCTGGCCACTGCGAGCCCCCCAAACATGCAGTGTCACCCCCTGGCCACAGAGCCCTTGAAACATGTAGGGCACCCCCTGGCCACTGCGAGCCCCCCAAACATGCAACGTCGCCCCCTACATGCCCTCCAAACATGCAGCCTCACCCCCCTGGCCAGTGCGAGCCCCCCAAACATGCGTCGCCCCCCGGCCAGTGCGAGCCCCCCAAACATGCATCGCCCCCCAAACATGCATCACCCCCCGGCCAGTGTGAGCCCCCCCAAACATGCAGCGTCGCCCACTGCCAGCCCCCCCAAAGGTGCAGCTTCACCCCCTGTCCAGTGCGAGTGCACCCCCAAACATGCAGAGTCGCTCCATGGCAAGTGCAAGCCGCCCAAAATGTTCCACATTGCCTCCTGCCTAGAATAACCACCACATTCCTTATGAAACCTCCACAGCATCACCCCCCTGCTCCGTGTAACCCCCCCCCATATCCCCCCCTCCTTATGGAAGCCTCCACAGCCCTGTGCTGCAGCTTCAGCCCCTTCCCTGTGATATATACACGAGCTGCAGCCCCCAGTAGTGACAGGAGACACTTTTATTTCTTCCCCCAAAATCCAGTGTGACCTCAGCTCTATAACTAATGAGGAAAAGCGGAATCTTCCCCACCTCAGGGTCAGGATCCGTCCGCTCTGCACAGGAGCCCGAGCACTGCTGCTTCCGGTCACAGATCAGGGGAGATGCTAGAGAATACGGTCGTAGCTAAATCCCAGTGGCTAGAAGGACCTGGTCCCTCCTTCCACTGGGATTTAGCGTTCTCTCTATAGAGTCGGCTATTTCCCAATGGGCAGAGGGACCAGGTCCTTCTAGCCACTGGGATGTAGCCTGCTCTGTATGAGAAAGCTAATCCTAGTGGGCTAAAGGACCAGGTCCCAATAAGTATTTTAATACAATTTTTAAGTGGGAAAAAAGGACCAGGTCCCTCTGTCCACTGGGATGTAGCCTGCTCTACATAAGAAAGCTAAATCCTAGTGGGCTAAAGGACCAGGGTCCTAATGCGTGTGTTAATACAAGACTTAGTGATCTACTGGACCAGGTCCTTTTGCCCACTGGGATTTAGCCTGCTCTTTATCAAAAAGTTAAATCGTAGAGGGCTAAAATTTATCCTGTGACTTTTCCCAATCAGTTTCACCCCATTGCTTCTAGTCTTTCCTTGTGCAAATGAGAATAGGGCTGACCCCTCTGCAGTGTGAAAGCCGTTGAGATATTTGTAGACGGCCATTAAGTTTTCTCTCTGTTTTCTTTTTGCAAGCTAAACATTCCCAAATCCTGTAACCGTTCCTCATAGGACATGGTTTGTAGACCTTCACCATTCTGGTCGCTCTTCTCTGAACTTGCTCCAATTTGTTGAGGTATTTTCTAAGGCTACTTTCACACTTGCGTTGGACGGCTTCGGTTGCTATCCGCAGCCTTGAGGAATTACGGTAACTGTTGCAGGAAACCGTTATATTCCTCATAGACTTCCATTAGCTACGGATAGCAACGGATGGTCTTACGTTGTATCCGCTACACAACACAGCATCGTTATTTTGATGCTGCGTCGGGCGGAAGGAACGCTGCATGTAGCGTTTTTTGTGTCGATAAAATAGCGCACCTTGACGGATTCCGTTGGAATCCGCCACAGTGTCTAATGATTGTCTATGGTTGCGGATTCCGCCGCTATGCGCTAAGCAGCGGAATCCGCTGACGCATTAAGTCACATTCTACTGCGCATGCTCAGCAAAATCGTTTAAAATCACTCCTGGTCTCTCTCCCCCCCCTCTCACCCCCTCTCTCATACTCACCGATCACGGGCGCGACACTGCACAGCTGTCACACTGCTCCGGCGGCTTTTCCTCTTTTGAAAAGGCAGCCGCTCATTATCCATCTCGTATTCCCTGCTTCCCTCGCCCACCTATGATTGGTTGCAGTCAGACCCCCGCCCCCACGCTGAGTGACAGCTGTTTCACTGCAACCAATCACAGCCGACGGTGGGCGGGTCTATATCGTGCAGTACAATAAATAAATAATTAAAAAAAAACGGCGTGCGGTCCCCCCAATTTTGATACCAGCCAAGGTAAAGCCCACACGGCTGAAGGCTGGTATTCTAAGGATGGGGAGCCCCACGTTATGGGGAGCCCCGCAGCCTAAAACTATCAGCCAGCAGCCGCCCGGAATTGCCGTATCCATTAGATGCGACAGTCCCGGGGACTCTACCCGGCTCATCCCGAATTGCCCTGGTGCGGTGGCAATTGAGGTAATAAGTTAATGGCAGCAGCCCATAGCTGCCACTAAGTCCTAGGTTAATCATGGCAGGCATCTATGAGACACATTCCATGATTAACCTGTAAGTGAAAGTAAATAAACACATACACCCGAAAGAATCTTTTATTAGGAATAAAAGACAAAAAAACACCCTCTTTCACCACTTTATTAAAATCCCCAAATACCCCCTCCAGGTCCGGAGTAATCTACACGAGGTCCTGCGACGCATCCAGCTCTGCTACATGAAGCTGACAGGAGCGGCTGTAGAACACCTCCGCTCGCTGTGAGCTCCACTCAGCAACTGAAGTGAATTGCGCTGTCAGCGGGAATGTCACTGAGGTAATGCCTGTGTGTGTGCGGTGATGATGAGTGCGGTAGTGCGTGCGTGTGCGGTGATGATGGGTGCGGTAGTGTCGGTGTGTGTGCGGTCATGATGAGGGCTGTAGTGTCGGGATATGTGCGGTGAAGATGTGGGCTCTAGTGTCAGGATGTGTGCGATGATGATGAGGGCTGTAGTGTCGGCATGTGTGCGGTGATGATGTGGGCGGTAGTGTCAGGATGTGTGCGGTGATGATGAGGGCTGTAGTGTCGGGTTGTGTGCGGTGAAGATGAGGGCTGTAGTATCAGGATGTGTGCGGTGGAGATGAGGGCTGTAGTGTCAGGATGTGTGCGGTGAAGATGTGGGCTGTAGTGTCGGGATGTGTGCGATGATGATGTGGGCGGTAGTGTCGGGGTGTGTGGTGATGATGAGGGCTGTAGTGTCGGGATGTGTGCGGTGATGATGTGGGCAGTAGTGTCGGGATGTGTGCGGTGATGATGTGGGCGGTAGTGTCGGGATGTGTGCGGTGAAGATGTGGGCTGTAGTGTCGGGATGTGTGTGATGATGATGTGGGCGGTAGTGTCGGGGTGTGTGCGATGATGATGTGGGCGGTAGTGTCGGGGTGTGTGCGATGATGATGAGGGCTGTAGTGTCGGGATGTGTGCGGTGATGATGTGGGCGGTAGTGTCGGGATGTGTGCGGTGATGATGAGGGCTGTAGTGTCGGGATGTGTGTGGTGAAGATGAGGGCTGTAGTGTCGGGATGTGTGCGGTGATGATGAGGGCTGTAGTGTCGGGATGTGTGCGGTGATGATGTGGGCGGTAGTGTCGGGATGTGTGCGGTGATGATGAGGGCTGTAGTGTCGGGATGTGTGTGGTGAAGATGTGGGCTGTAGTGTCGGGATGTGTGCGGTGATGATAAGGGCTGTAGTGTCGGTGTGTGTGCGGTGATGATGAGGGCTGTAGTGTCGGTGTGTGTGCGGTGATGATGAGGGCTGTAGTGTCGGGATGTGTGCGGTGAAGATGAGGGCTGTAGTGTCGGGATGTGTGTGGTGAAGATGTGGGCTGTAGTGTCGGGATGTGTGCGGTGATGATGAGGGCTGTAGTGTCGGGATGTGTGTGGTGAAGATGTGGGCTGTAGTGTCGGGATGTGTGCGGTGATGATAAGGGCTGTAGTGTCGGTGTGTGTGCGGTGATGATGAGGGCTGTAGTGTCGGTGTGTGTGCGGTGATGATGAGGGCTGTAGTGTCGGGATGTGTGTGGTGAAGATGAGGGCTGTAGTGTCGGGATGTGTGTGGTGAAGATGAGGGCTCTCTCTCGGCTAAAGAAAAGTTAACGCAATGCGTTATTTCACTGAAATCCGTTGCCTTTATTATCACACTTTTTGCAAGGCATCCGTCACATGCGTTACACAACGCATTGTTACGGATGCCGTTCAACGCAAGTGTGAAAGTAGCCTTAGATGTGGTGCCCAGAATTGCAGATGAGGTCTGACCAAAGAGTAGAGAGTGATAATTACTTCATGTGATCTGGACTCTGTGCTTCTGTTAATACATTCCACCATTGTGTTTTGCCTTTTTTGCTGCTGCATCACACTGTTGACTCATGTTCAGTCTGTCGTGTATTAGTTTACTATTAGTGGTACTAGATTTGAAAGTGTTGACATTAATTTTTTTCACATAGGCTAAGTGATATGGAAGACTACAATGTAAGCTCATAGGTTGCATGTACAGCAGCTGACGCAGTGTCACCCCCGCCTGTGGAAATGCGAGTTTGCTCTGCAGCAGAACGCAGCAGCCCGTGCCTACAATCACAATTCGGCACGCTACCAACTTTTGCTTTTTTCTCCCTGTGGAGAACAGTCGGGCCAGAGCAACATAAATTGACATGCTGCTGCTTGGAAAGCCACACCGCATTTCAATTTATGGAGCTGAGAAAAGAAGCGCCGCGGGCAGGAGATTTCTATAAATCCATCCACTGTGCTTGTACTGTAGAATGCAGCATTCTGGAAGCGGAAAAACACGCTACTTCCAAAACGTTGGAAACATTGACTGTGCCCATACCCTTACAGTCCCAAACCAGATTGCGCATCATCTTCACTGCTGTCATGTTCTATGCTGTTTGACTGTGACATCACTTCAACATCGCTGCAGCCAATCACAGATCTCCGTGGCTCAGCCGACGTAGCTGGAACAAGTTGCTGAGGTCAGTGATTGGCTGCAAGAGATCAATGTCTTGATGTAGACACTTCTGAACTCGTGTATGGTACTAAAGTTTCTTGTTGTTGTGTTACACATGGAATCAAAGGGAAAAAAGAGTGAATCAGGACAAGACCTTTAGTTGCAGGGCGCCCTTTGCAGATGTTTTTTTCTTTCAACTCACTATTACAAACTTTGCTGTGTATGGTATTTTTCCCTTTAAAGTAGTTATTTTATCAAATAAATCTATTCACAATGATGTACATGCTGCCATAATCACCATATAGGTGAAATGTGTCTGACCGCAGCTTGTAATGTATTCCATGTAATAGGGCGGTCGTTCAATGTTTCATAACTTCTGTCAGGGCCCATCAATCACTAGTGAGTAACGTTATGCCAGGTAATACAATGAAGAGCTAAGGATGTGGTGTGGTCAGAGGCCGTTCTCATACCTCCTGTCCATCTGCCACACATTACACACCGGCCAGGTAATACAATGAGGAGCTAAGGCTGTGGTGCGGTAGAGGCCGTTCTCATACCTCCTGTCCATCTGCCACACATTACACACCGGCCAGGTAATACAATGAAGAGCTAAGGATGTGGTGTGGTCAGAGGCCGTTCTCATACCTCCTGTCCATCTGCCACACATTACACACCGGCCAGGTAATACAATGAGGAGCTAAGGCTGTGGTGCGGTAGAGGCCGTTCTCATACCTCCTGTCCATCTGCCACACATTACACACCGGCCAGGTAATACAATGAAGAGCTAAGGATGTGGTGTGGTCAGAGGCCGTTCTCATACCTCCTGTCCATCTGCCACACATTACACACCGGCCAGGTAATACAATGAGGAGCTAAGGCTGTGGTGCGGTAGAGGCCGTTCTCATACCTCCTGTCCATCTGCCACACATTACACACCGGCCAGGTAATACAATGAAGAGCTGAGGATGTGGTGCGGTCAGAGGCCATTCTCACACCTCCTGTCCATCTGCCACACATTACACACCGGCCAGGTAATACAATGAAGAGCTAAGAATGTGGTGTGGTCAGAGGCCGTTCTCATACCTCCTGTCCATCTGCCACACATTACACACCGGCCAGGTAATACAATGAGGAGCTAAGGCTGTGGTGCGGTAGAGGCCGTTCTCATACCTCCTGTCCATCTGCCACACATTACACACCGGCCAGGTAATATAATGAAGAGCTAAGGATGTGGTGCGGTCAGAGGCCATTCTCACACCTCCTGTCCATCTGCCACACATTACACACCGGCCAGGTAATACAATGAGGAGCTAAGGTTGTGGTGCGGTAGAGGCCGTTCTCATACCCCCTATCCGTCTGCCACACATTACACACCGGCCAGGTAATACAATGAAGAGCTAAGGATCTGGTGCGGTCAGAGGCCGTTCTCACACCTCCTGTCCATCTGCCACACATTACACACCGGCCAGGTAATAAAATGAAGAGCTAAGGATGTGGTGCGGTAGAGGCCGTTCTCATACCTCCTGTCCATCTGCCACACATTACACACCGGCCAGGTAATATAATGAAGAGCTAAGGATGTGGTGCGGTCAGAGGCCGTTCTCATACCTCCTGTCCATCTGCCACACATTACACACCGGCCAGGTAATACAATGAAGAGCTAAGGATGTGGTGCGGTCAGAGGCCGTTCTCATACCTCCTGTCCATCTGCCACACATTACACACCGGCCAGGTAATACAATGAAGAGCTAAGGATGTGGTGTGGTCAGAGGACGTTCTCATACCTCCTGTCCATCTGCCACACATTACACACCGGCCAGGTAATACAATGAAGAGCTAAGGATGTGGTGCGGTCAGAGGCCGTTCTCATACCTCCTGTCCGTCTGCCACACATTACACACCGGCCAGGTAATAAAATGTAGAGCTGAGGATGTGGTGCGGTAGAGGCCGTTCTCATACCTCCTGTCCGTCTGCCACACATTACACACCGGCCATGTAATAAAATGAAGAGCTAAGGATGTGGTGCGGTCAGAGGCCATTCTCATACCTCCTGTCCGTCTGCCACACATTACACACCGGCTAGGTAATACAATGAAGAGCTAAGGCTGTGGTGCGGTCAGAGGCCGTTCTCACACCTCCTGTCCATCTGCCACACATTACACACCGGCCAGGTAATAAAATGAAGAGCTAAGGATGTGGTGCGGTCAGAGGCCATTCTCATACCTCCTGTCCGTCTGCCACACATTACACACCGGCCAGGTAATAAAATGAAGAGCTAAGGATGTGGTGCGGCCAGAGGCCGTTCTCATACCTCCTGTCCGTCTGCAACACATTACACACCGGCCAGGTAATATAATGAAGAGCTAAGGATGTGGTGCGGTCAGAGGCCGTTCTCATACCTCCTGTCCATCTGCCACACATTATACACCGGCCAGGTAATAAAATGAAGAGCTAAGGATGTGGTGCGGTCAGAGGCCGTTCTCATACCTCCTGTCCGTCTGCCACACATTACACACCGGCCAGGTAATAAAATGAAGAGCTAAGGATGTGGTGCGGTCAGAGGCCATTCTCATACCTCCTGTCCGTCTGCCACACATTACACACCGGCCAGGTAATAAAATGAAGAGCTAAGGATGTGGTGCGGTCAGAGGCCATTCTCATTCCTCCTGTCCATCTGCCACACATTACACACCGGCCAGGTAATAAAATGAAGAGCTAAGGCTGTGGTGCGGCCAGAGGCCGTTCTCATACCTCCTGTCCGTCTGCAACACATTACACACCGGCCAGGTAATATAATGAAGAGCTAAGGATGTGGTGCGGTCAAAGGCCGTTCTCATACCTCCTGTCCATCAGCCACACATTACACACCGGCCAGGTAATACAATGAAGAGCTAAGGATGTGGTGCGGTCAGAGGCCGTTCTCATACCTTCTGTCCATCTGCCACACATTACACACCGGCCAGGTAATACAATGAAGAGCTAAGGATGTGGTGTGGTCAGAGGCCGTTCTCACACCTCCTGTCCATCTGCCACACATTACACACCGGCCAGGTAATATAATGAAGAGCTAAGGATGTGGTGCGGTCAAAGGCCGTTCTCATACCTCCTGTCCATCTGCCACACATTATACACCGGCCAGGTAATAAAATGAAGAGCTAAGGATGTGGTGCGGTCAGAGGCCGTTCTCATACCTCCTGTCCATCAGCCACACATTACACACCGGCCAGGTAATACAATGAAGAGCTAAGGATGTGGTGCGGTCAGAGGTCGTTCTCATACCTCCTGTCCATCTGCCACACATTACACACCGGCCAGGTAATACAATGAAGAGCTAAGGATGTGGTGCGGTCAGAGGCCGTTCTTATACCTCCTGTCCATCTGCCACACATTACACACCGGCCAGGTAATACAATGAAGAGCTAATAATGTGGTGTGGTCAGAGGACGTTCTCATACCTCCTGTCCATCGATCACACATTACACACCGGCCAGGTAATACAATGAAGAGCTGAGGATGTGGTGCGGTAGAGGCCGTTCTCATACCTCCTGTCCATCTGCCACACATTACACACCGGCCAGGTAATATAATGAAGAGCTAAGGATGTGGTGCGGTCAGAGGCCGTTCTCACACCTCCTGTCCGTCTGCCACACATTACACACCGGCCAGGTAATATAATGAAGAGCTAAGGATGTGGTGCGGTCAGAGGCCGTTCTCATACCTCCTGTCCATCTGCCACACATTATACACTGGCCAGGTAATACAATGAAGAGCTGAGGATGTGGTGCGGTCAGAGGCCGTTCTCATACCTCCTGTCCATCTGCCACACATTACACACCGGCCAGGTAATATAATGAAGAGCTGAGGATGTGTTGCGGTCAGAGGCCATTCTCATACCTCCTGTCCATCTGCCACACATTACACACCGGCCAGGTAATATAATGAAGAGCTAAGGATGTGGTGCGGTAGAAGCCGTTCTCATACCTCCTGTCCGTCTGCCACACATTACACACCGGCCAGGTAATACAATGAAGAGCTAAGGATCTGGTGCGGTCAGAGGCCGTTCTCATACCTCCTGTCCGTCTGCCACACATTACACACCGGCCAGGTAATATAATGAAGAGCTGAGGATGTGATGTGGTCAGAGGCCGTTCTCATACCTCCTGTCCATCTGCCACACATTACACACCGGCCAGGTAATACAATGAAGAGCTAAGGATGTGGTGCGGTAGAGGCCGTTCTCACACCTCCTGTCCATCTACCACACATTACGCATCGGCCAGGTAATAAAATGAAGAGCTAAGGCTGTGGTGCGGTAGACGCCGTTCTCACACCTCCTGTCCATCTACCACACATTACGCATCGGCCAGGTAATAAAATGAAGAGCTAAGGCTGTGGTGCGGTAGAGGCCGTTCTCATACCTCCTGTCCATCTGCCACACATTACACACCGGCCAGGTAATAATATGAAGAGCTAAGGATGTGGTGTGGTAGAGGCCGTTCTCATACCTCCTGTCCATCTGCCACACATTATGCACCGGCCACTGTGACAGGTCTTGCAAGTTGACTAGCAGCAATTCCATCTTTAGGCCCTGTGTGCACACTGCGTTTTTTGCTCCATTTTTGGGTGCAGTTTGTTGCCCAAAACTGCATGAATTGCCTTCACCATCAAAGTCTATGAGAATTCAGACAGGCTGTGCGCACGTTGCTTCTTTGTTACTTGCAGTTTTGGTTGCAGAAAAAAGATGCAGCATGTCACTTCTTTCTGCGTTTTGTCCCTGCGTTTTGGAGGACTGACAGATCAATTTCCGGCTCACTCGACGTCGGTGGGGGATTGATCCATGGTATCTGGTCAGATGCTGGTCCCCATATAAAGTCTATGGGAACCAGAATCTGGCGCAAAGGGGTTGGAACAAGTACTTCACACTCAACGGCACCGCTGTCACACTACTCCCACAGCCTTTCTTCTTCCCGGGTTGCTCATTAGGCTCATTCATATTCACTGCTTCCCCCGCCCACTGGTGGCTGTGATTGGTTGCAGTCAGACGCGCCCCCACGCTGAATGACAGCTGTCTGACTACAACTCAACACGGGTGGGCGGGTCTATATCATGTAGTAAAATAAATAATAACGGCGTGCGGTCCCCTCATACCCAGCCAAAATAAAGCCCCACAGCTGGGGACTAGTATTCTCAGACTGGGGAGACCTATGTTTATTAGGCTGCCCCAGCCTAAAAATATCAGTCTGCCAAATCATCCCTATTGCACTGGTACAGTGTCAATTGGGTAATAAGTAATTAATAACTGCCACTTAATCATAGATTACTGATGGCAGGCGTCTATAAGACCCCCCCATCACTAATCTGTAAGTGAAAGTAAATGTTCTATGGCTCTTGCTGTGAGATTCAGATGTAGCAGTACTGGATGAGTCGTGGGACCTCGTGTAGATTATGTCGGACCTGGAGGAGTGTTTTAGGGGTTAATAAAGTGGTGAAAGAGGGGGATTTTTTTGTCTTTTATTTCAAATAACGGAGTTTTGGGGTGTTTGTGTTATTTTCCTTTAACTTACAGATTAGTGATGGGTGTCTCAGATGCCTGCCATCACTAATCTAGGACTTAGTGGCAGCAATGGGCGGCTATTAACTCCTTATGAACCCGCACCAGGGCAACGGGAAGAGCCGGAGCCCACGCCAGAATTGGCGCATCTAATGGATGCTCCACTTCTGGTGCAGCTGTGAGCTGCTATTGTTAGGCTGGAAAGGGCCAAATAACTTATGGCCCTTCCCACCCTAATAACCTCAGCCCCCAGTTTTCTGCTACACCTTAGCTAGTTTTAGAAAAAGGGGGGGAGGGACCCCACGTCACTTTAAAAAATTTAAAAAAAAAACTCGGATCCCCTTAATTTTTCATAATCAGCCAAGGTACAGCAGACAGCTGAGGGTTGTAGTCCGTTGCTGTTCCTGTGATGGATATGAAAAATGGGGGGGGACCACACATTATTTTTTTTTTTACCAAAAAATAAAAAAAAAATAAGAAAAACAGCTGGCCAAGCTAGCTATCCCTCTATCAATAGACATAACAGAATCTAGTCCATTGTTTTCTTATCTATTCTATGTTTTATCTCTTCTATCTATTCGAGCTATCAATTATCCTATCCTGTTTTGTTTCTCCTTTAAAAAAAAAATGCAGTATCAAAACCGCGGCAAAACATGCGATTTTTGGATGCGTTTTTTAGGCCAAAAACGTGCATCTTTGTGGTCAGTACAGAGCTGCAGTGTGCGCACATAGCCATAGCCTTTCTGACCTGTGTTTTTGCATTGTATATAGGGAAAATTGGAAAAAAAAATGTACCCATCATTGGGCCAAAAACACATTGACATGCAGGCGTTTTTGATTTTTTTTCGGCCAGTGGATGGGTTTGTTTGCTGAAGAAACAAAACTGCAGCGTGTGCACATAGCCTTAACTGAGCTTTGGAAAAATCTTTACTTTCTACCTTTAGTAAAGTGGCTTATTTCCATTTTGAAGTGTCCTCTTTGCGCCTTGTGGCAGCTTTTCCCCCCGCTCCAGTCACCATTATAGCGTCCATGTCCTGCTCACGCTTCCCATGATCAGGTTTCTCTACAGTCCCCAATTCCCCCAGAGATCCTCATTACAGGCATCATCTGTTCAGCTTCTAATCATTTCTCTTTCCATTCATTTTACACCTCTGTAATATAAAACATACAGGAGCCATAAGAGCTCGTACCAACATCTCAGCAGATTTATATCCCAAAGCAACGTCATCACAGCAGAAGCATCGTTACCACGCTCCATCCACTTCTATGGGAGCAGTGGTGTAATGTGTGACCCCCGCTGCTCCATCCACTTCTATGGGAGCAGTGGTGTAATGTGTGACCCCCGCTCCGTCCACTTCTATGGGAGCAGTGGTGTAATGTGTGACCCCCACCGCTCCATCCACTTCTATGGGAGCAGTGGTGTAATGTGTGACCCCCCCTGCTCCATCCACTTCTATGGGAGCAGTGGTGTAATGTGTGACCCCCGCCGCTCCATCCACTTCTATGGGAGCAGTGGTGTAATGTGTGACCCCCGCTCCGTCCACTTCTATGGGAGCAGTGGTGTAATGTAATGGGTATATTTGAGAATATCCCTGAATATATTGCCAGCAAAATAATGTCGTGTCCATGAGAAAACAATCTTCTCCAGTCTGTGGCCGATTATCTCAGGTCCACAAATGAAGAGTGAAATATTCATGCAGCAGTTCTTTATTCTGATCTCAGAGTAAGGAGTTGTCGCTGTGAAACGCGTCCGTTCTCCCCCCCGGCCATGTAAACTGGAATTATTATCAGTGAAGAAGCCTTTTATATCTTTGTTGAATAAAGAAACATTTTTAATTCAATTGGAACTTGGCTGCGGGATCCTTCTTTCTCTTCAGGGTCAGTGATTGGCTGCAGCCCGGTCCGGCTGTTTCCTGATCCCTGCACCGTTCCTCTTTGGTAGTTCTCCAGGGGGGGAGCCAGTCATTTGTTCTCGTAATGTAATGGGTATTAGCTACACGGCTGTAAGGGTGGGGGGTGGATATATTGTTTCCCAGCTTTGCAGCTCTTAGAAAGTAATATTCATTCTACTGAACCACCTAGATTCCCTATATAGTCCTCTATAGACTAGAATTCCCCCTACATTGCCTTCCATATCATACAGTGTGCCCCATATAGTCTTCTGTACAGAATAATGTGTCCCACATAGCCCTCCATACAGTGTAATGCATCCTATATGATGCTCCATAATATAATGCGCCCTATATGATGCTCCATAATATAATGCGCCCTATATGATGCTCCATAATATAATGCGCCCTATATGATGCTCCATAATATAATATGCCCTATATGATGCTCCATAATATAATGCGCCCTATATGATGCTCCATAATATAATGCGCCCTATATGATGCTCCATAATATAATATGCCCTATATGGTGCTCCATAATATAATGCGCCCTATATGATGCTCCATAATATAATATGCCCTATATGATGCTCCATAATATAATGCGCCCTCTATGATGCTCCATAATATAATGCGCCCTCTATGATGCTCCATAATATAATGTGCCCTATATGGTGCTCCATAATATAATATGCCCTCTATGATGCTCCATAATATAATGCGCCCTCTATGATGCTCCATAATACAATGCGCCCTCTATGATGCTCCATAATATAATGCGCCATCTATGATGCTCCATAATATAATGCGCCCTCTATGATGCTCCATAATATAATGCACCCTCTATGATGCTCCATAATATAATGCGCCCTCTATGATGCTCCATAATATAATGTGCCCTATATGGTGCTCCATAATATAATATGCCCTCTATGATGCTCCATAATATAATGCGCCGTCTATGATGCTCCATAATATAATGCGCCCTATATGGTGCTCCATAATATAATGCACCCTATATGGTGCTCCATAATATAATGCACCCTATATGGTGCTCCATAATAAAATATGCCCTCTATGATGCTCTATAATATAATGCGCCCTCTATGATGCTCCATAATATAATGCGCCCTCTATGATGCTCCATAATATAATGCGCCCTCTATGATGCTCCATAATAT
Source organism: Anomaloglossus baeobatrachus (assembly GCF_048569485.1). Taxonomy (NCBI): domain Eukaryota; kingdom Metazoa; phylum Chordata; class Amphibia; order Anura; family Aromobatidae; genus Anomaloglossus; species Anomaloglossus baeobatrachus. Next base: position 13,911 of record NW_027445228.1, read on the forward strand.
AATGCGCCCTCTATGATGCTCCATAATATAATGCGCCCTCTATGATGCTCCATAATATAATGCGTCCTATATGATACTCCATAATATAATGCGTCCTATATGGTGCTCCATAATATAATGTGCCCATCATCATCCCTGCACACACCCCGGCACTACCACCCCCATCATCACCGCACACACGCAGGCACTACCGCACCCATCATCACTGCACACATTACCTCAGTGATGTCCCCGCTGACAGCGCAACTCACTTCAGTTGCTGCCTGGAGCTGACAGAGCGGCGGTGTTCTACCGCCGATCCTGTCAGCTTCATGTAGCAGAGCTAGATGCGTCGCGGGACCTCATGTGGATTACGACGAACCTGGAGGGGTATTTGGGGGTTAATAAAGTGGTGAAAGAGCGAGTTTTTTTTATCTTTTATACCAAATAAAGTATTTTTTAGGGTGTATGTGTTTATTTACTTTCACTTACAGGTTAAGCATTGTGGGTGTCTCATAGACGCCTGCCATGATTAACCTAGGACTTAGTGGCAGCTATGGGCTGCTGCCATTAACTCCTTATTACCTCGATTGCCACCGCACCAGGGCAATTCGTGATGAGCCGGGTAGAGTTCCGGGACTGTTGCATCTAATGGATGCGGCAATCCCGGGCTGCTGCTGGGCTCCCCATAACGTGGGGCTCCCCATCCTGAGAATACCAGCCTTCAGCCGTGTGGCTTTATCATAGCTGGTATCAAAATTAGGGGGGAACCGCACGCCATTTTTTTTTTAATTTATTTATTTATTGTACTGCATGATATAGACCCGCTCACCGGCGGCTGTGATTAGCTGCAGTGAGACAGCTGTCACTCAGCATGGGGGCGTGTCTGACTGCAACCAATAATAGGCACCGGTGGGCGGGGAAGCAGTGAACACTAGATGGAATAATGAGCGGCCGGCATTTTCAAAAGAGGAAAAGCCGCCGGAGCTTTGTGACAACTGTGCAACACCACGCCCGTGATCGGCGAGTATCAGAGAGGGGGGAGAGAGACCAGGAGTGATTTTAAACTATTTCGATCATTCTGCTGGACATGCTGAGCATGTGCAGTAGAACATGACAGAATCCGCCACCATAGAGCATAGCGGCGGAATCCGCCACCATAGAAAATCATTAGACACCTTGGCGGATTCCAACGGAACATGCAGCGTTCCCTCCGCCCAACGCTGCGTCAAAATAACGACGTAGCGTCGTCCAGTGGATGAAACGCAGACACTTACGTTACGGTGCGTCGTCAATACAAGTCTATGGAGAATAGCGCAGTGAGTTAACGGATTGCACTATTCTCCATAGCGGCGGATTGTGCTCTACGCAAGTGTGAAAGTACCTTAATTTAAAAATGCTATTAACCTGCAAATATGGTGTTAACCACTCAGTGACCAGACAAAATCTGACAGGTCACTATGTGGTAATAACTCTGCAATATTTCAAGATGTCGCAGTGATTTGGAGATTGTATTTTTTTCTATCACATTCGATTATTAAATGGTAAAGTTGATATTTTTTAGAAATAAACAAACATCATTTTTACAAAAAGACCAACAAAATAGTAATTTCCAAACTTTTATTGATTATCCATTTAATCTAGACAGTCAGACCTCACATGGTGAATAAATGACGTTTCCCGGCTGCCGGCTTTACATCACCATCATTTGGAAAATGTTTTATGTTGGTCGGAAGTTTGAAGTTTTAATTATCATCATGATGATTGATTATTGTGATTAGTGATGAGTCTGGGACGGAGGTTTCACCTTCTAACAAGACGATGACCCAAAGCTCCTGCTAAAGCCGCACTGGAGGGTGTAAGGGGAAACGTGGAAATGTATGGGAGCGGCCGGGTCACAGCCAGACCTTAGGCTATGTGCGCACAGTGTGTTTTTTGCAGCGTTTTTGTTCAGAAAACTGCATGGCTTTGCTTCCCCAGCAAAGTCTATGAATTTTCATTTTTGCTGTCTGCACACAGCGTTTTTTTTTTTTGCTGCGTTTTTGTGGTGCCCACAATAACGCAGCATGTCAATTATTCCTGCATTATTCACTGCGTTTTCCACCCATCGAGTTCAATGAGATGTTCAAAAACGCAATGAAAAACGCAAATTGCAAATATAGCTGCGTTTTAGTGCGTTTCTATGACTAAAAATACAGCTATAAACGCAAGGGGTGGGCAGTAAAGTGACATGTACAGGAAGAGGATTCCTTCTGTCAGTAAACACAGAAGCGTGAATCCTCCCGGTACCGCCACCGCTGCTTCCACCTTCTGTCCGGCGCCATGTCCGCTCCTGTCCGGCGCCATGTCCGGGCGGGAGGTGGAGGCAGCTGTGAAATCAATACGTGAACAGTAGAAAAAAAAAATAAATAATCTCATACTCACCTGTTTGCAGACTCCCGGGACACATCCGCTCCCAGCTCCTCTTCCAGGTACCGCCACCCCTGCTCCAGCTGTGTGCAGACTCCCGGGCCTGTCTGATAGCTGCAGGACCGGCCGCTGATCACCTGATGCGGTCACCTGACGCATTAGCTGATCGTATAAGTGCAGCGGTGACGCCGGCTTGTTACCGCCCGGCCGGCTTAAATGATCAGCTGATGCGGTCGGGTGACTTAATCAGCTGATTACCGCCGGGTCCTGCAGCGATCAGACGGGAGTCTGCACAGAAGTGAGTAATTTTTTTGCATTGATGCATCAGCTGATTGTATAAAGGCCGTTTATACAATCAGCTGATGTGTGATGTGATTTACGTCCTTGAACCTGACACATCATCTGATCGCTTTGCCTTCCAGCAAACCGATCAGATGATATTGGAGCTGGATTGAACAGCGCGGGACCCTTGACCCAGGATTACTGCGGAGGGGGGCTCTTTATTTCAATAAAGATGGAGTCACTAATTGTGCTGTGTTTTATTTCTAATAAAAATATTTTTCTGTGTGTCGTGTTTTTTTTATCTTTACTAGAAATTCATGGTGGCCATGTCTAATATTGGCGTGACACCATGAATTTCAGGCTTAGGGCCAGCTGATAATATACAGCTACCCCTAACCCCATCATTACCCAGCGAGCCACCCGTCACCAGGGCAGCTGGAAGAGTTGGATACAGTGCCATAAGATGGCGCTTCTATTAAAGCGCCATTTTCTGGGGCGGCAGCGGACTGCAATTCGCAGTGGGGGTACCCAGTAAGCTTGGGCACCCTGCACTGAGGATTCCAATCCCCAGCTGCCTAGTTGTACCTGGCTGGACTCAAAAATTGGGCGAAGCCCACGTCATTTTTTTTTTTTTAAATTATTTCATGAAATTTAGGAAATATTAAAAAAAAAAAAAAAATAAAAAAAAGGGGCTTCCCTATATTTTTGGTTCCCAGCCAGGTACAAATAGGCAGTTGGGGGTTGGGGGCAGCCCGTACCTGCCTGCTGTACCTGGCTAGCATACAAAAATATGGTGAAGCCCACGTAATTTTTTTTTGGGGACAAAAAAACTCATGCATACAGTCCTGTATGGAGGATGCTGAGCCTTGTAGTTCTGCAGCTGCTGTCTGCTCTACTGCATACATTAGTGGATGGAGTATGCTGAGCCTTGTAGTTCTGCTCCCCCTGCCTCTCCCTCCAGCATACACTAGTGGATGGAGTATGCTGAGCCTTGTAGTTCTGCAGATGCTGTCTGCTCTCCTGCATACACTAGTGGATGGAGTATGCTGAGCCTTGTAGTTCTGCAGCTGCTGTCTGCTCATGCATACACTACAGTAGTGGAGAATGAAGAACATATTGAAGAAGAAAATGACATCAGACCTTTTTTTTTTTAACAATCTTTAATGGCATTGTTCACTGAAACACATAAAAACGCAGCCAAAAACGCATGCGTTTTTCATGTGTTTTTTTGGACGCTGTGTTTGTGTGTGTTTTTTTCGGGAAAAACGCACAAAAATGCAGCGTCAAAAAACGCAGTGTGTGAACTTACCCTTAATCCAATGGAGAATCTGTGGTCAGAGGAGAAGACGCTGCTCACCGGAGGAATGGAGAATCTGTGGTCAGAGGAGAAGACGCTGCTCACCGGAGGAATGGAGAATCTGTGGTCAGAGGAGAAGACGCTGCTCACCGGAGGAATGGAGAATCTGTGGTCAGAGGAGAAGACGCTGCTCACCGGAGGAATGGAGAATCTGTGGTCAGAGGAGAAGACGCTGCTCACCGGAGGAATGGAGAATCTGTGGTCAGAGGAGAAGACGCTGCTCACCGGAGGAATGGAGAATCTGTGGTCAGAGGAGAAGACGCTGCTCACCGGAGGAATGGAGAATCTGTGGTCAGAGGAGAAGACGCTGCTCACCGGAGGAATGGAGAATCTGTGGTCAGAGGAGAAGACGCTGCTCACCGGAGGAATGGAGAATCTGTGGTCAGAGGAGAAGACGCTGCTCACCGGAGGAATGGAGAATCTGTGGTCAGAGGAGAAGACGCTGCTCACCGGAGGAATGGAGAATCTGTGGTCAGAGGAGAAGAGGCTGCTCACCGGAGGAATGGAGAATCTGTGGTCAGAGGAGAAGACGCTGCTCACCGGAGGAATGGAGAATCTGTGGTCAGAGGAGAAGACGCTGCTCACCGAAGGAATGGAGAATCTGTGGTCAGAGGAGAAGACGCTGCTCACCGGAGGAATGGAGAATCTGTGGTCAGAGGAGAAGACGCTGCTCACCGGAGGAATGGAGAATCTGTGGTCAGAGGAGAAGACGCTGCTCACCGGAGGAATGGAGAATCTGTGGTCAGAGGAGAAGACGCTGCTCACCGGAGGAATGGAGAATCTGTGGTCAGAGGAGAAGACGCTGCTCACCGGAGGAAACCATAAAATAAAGGAGACGGAAGCAAGAAGCCCAGTGCCAGGATGTGTAAAGCTCAGAGACTTATCCAGGGCGACCTGCAGCTGTATTGCCATATAAAGGAAACTCCACAAAACACTGACTTTAGGGGGGTGAATAGTTATGCACACTGATTTTTTTTTTTTTAAATATTTGTCTGTTTCACCAAAAAAAAATTAAAAAAAAATGTTCTGTTGACGGCATGTTCTTTACATGAACTGATGTAAACCCTGAAAAACAAACGCAAAAGGTAAATTCAAGGCTGTGAGGTACCAAAACACGAAAAAATACCAAGGGGGTTGTATACTTTCGCAAACTGATGTATCTCAAGTCAGACAGAGCATTGCCCTCCCCCTCCTCTAGACAGAGCCTTCAGACAAAGCACTGCCCCCCATCCCTCCTCCTCACAGAGCATTGCACCCCCCCTCCCTCCGACAGAGCATTGGACCCCCCCTTCCTCCGACAGAGCATTGGACCCCCTCCCTCCATCCGACAGAGCATTGCACCCCCCTCCCTCCACCTGACAGAGCAATGCACCCCCCCTCCCTCCATCCGACAGAGCATTGCACCCCCCATCCCTGCGACAGAGCATTGGAACCCCCCTCCTTCTGACAGAGCATTGGAACCCCCTCCCTGCTACAGAGCATTGCACCCCCTCCCTCCACCTGACAGAGCATTGGACATACTGCTGCACACTATTGCATCCAGAGACGGTGACCTACAATCCCTTTTTATTCAACCCTGAGGCTCATATGTGATAATCTCCATCAGATATGACCTCCTCTTATATCACACCCAGGGCTGGAAACAGCAGAAACAGGGAAGAGGGAAACATCCTGCTGCTTGTTAGTGTTGTGTCGTTCGCGAACGAGCCGATTCTTTGAAGTGAACGATATGAGCCGAATCATCAAAGTGAACGAGCCATAAAGAGCCGCTTTTTTTTTTTCTCTGCTTCAGGGGGAAGCAGGAGATAAGGAGAAGAGTAAACACAAGCTCTGGGCAGGAGCTGGCACTTAAAGCTATACACACATAGTGGTTCTTCCTTAGTTCAGTGGGCACAATTGAGTACCAGGGAATGATGTGCTAGGGTTACGTTTTCTGACCTCGACTGGCACATATGGTAATGTGTAGGAGGAGAGGGCTCAGCTTGTTTGCTGATAACAATGATCATCTTCTCTAGGTATTAGTCAGGGTTCAGGACCACCACAGTAAAGACCTGGCCAGTTGTTGGGTAAGTAATAGCATTTTAGACCAAACATATGTAAAGAAGTGTATACAGCTTCAATCATTGTATAGAGTTAGTAATAGAAGTCAGCACTTAGTGTCCAGTGTGTGCACAGAACAGATGACCCCTGACATGTTCATTTAACCCTGTAAGGTTTTCTTTCTGGCATAAAAGAGAGAAAATCATTGATAATAAGCCATGTCTCCATTCCTTCAATGTTTAGTGGAAGCTGCTGTGTGTGTGTGTGTGTGTGTGTGTGCATGTGTGTGTGCATGTGTGTGTGTGTGTGTGTGTGTGTGTGTGTGCATGTGCATGTGTGTGTGAGTGTGAGTATGTGTGTGTGTGTGTGTGTGTGTGTCTGTGTATGTGTGTGTGTGTGTGTGTCTGTGTGTGTGTGCATGTGTGTGTGTGTGTGTGTCTGTGCATGTGTGTGTGTGTGTGTGTGTGTATTTTTTTTTGTGACCACAATTGATATTTTTTTCCTAGTTTGGTGACTACATGCAACATATTCATTAGCCTCTATATGCATGTCTGTGGCGTTGTGGTGTCACAATTCTCGCAGTTGAGACTTTTTTTCTATTTCTGTTAACAAATCCTGGTATTTTTAGATGTAAATAGATCTGACATCTGCACACATCTATAAAACACTTTTTTTTGTATCGCTTCCTAATTATCAGTGGCGTAACTAGAGTCTGGTGAGCCACAGTGTGAAATGTTGTTAGGGCCAGGTGGACGGGCAGACCCAGGAGGTGGATCCACTGGGCCGAACTCCTTGATGATGGTAAGGGGTCCGGTAGCTGGAGCACTACAGGTAGCAGAGCAGTCCGTGCACAAGAGTATAATTGAGAAATCCCTGGGACCACGGAGTCACGGATGGTAGTCCGGGTGACGGAGCTCAGGTTCGGAAGCCGAGATGATGTCAGGCGGAGTCCGGAACCTTTGGAGCGAGATGACGGGTCACCGCAGGGATCCGAGATGGTACGGACTGTCAGGATGGCAGATAGACAGCGTTCGGGGTACGGGATTCGGCAGGACAGGATGGCGAGGCAGGATCGGCTCTAGAAGAGAGAGAGGTGAGTATCTCACAGGAACACAAGGAGACCTGACTCCTAGCTTGAGAAACACGAAGATCAGGCCCCGCCCACTTGGACATTAAACCCCTTTATACCCTGTACCTGTGTGCTTCATTTCCTGTCAATGGACGCTGGCCCTTTAAGAAAGGGTCAATGACCGCGCGCGCGCCCTAATGCGCATGCGCGCGGCCCGGGTGCCAGAAGCCAGAGCAGGAAGCTGAGAGGAGGAAGCAGCAGAGCCGGGCTGGGGCTGAGACGCCGACGGGCGCCGGGAGCGGGGACCAGGACGCCTGGGGAGCGCCGGCAATGGATGCTGGAGAGCGGGGAGCGGCGGGGACCGGACTGAAGAACCGGGGAGCGAAGCAGGGGAGCCGTGGAGCGTGACAGGTGAGCCGGGGAGCAGCGCAGGGGACCCGGGGAGCGTGACAGTACCCCCCCCCCCACACCCTCCTCTCCGCAACCGGGACAGGAAGGCACGGATCAGCGGAGTGCCCACATTCTCCCAGGGCTCCCAGGACCTATCCTCAGGACCATACCCTGCCCAGTCCACCAGGAAGAACTGTCGACCCCGTACGGTTTTCATGGCCACGATATCTCTTACCGCATAGATATCGTCATCGGCAATAGGAGGAGGAGCCGAACTGGCAGCAGCGGAGAAGGGACCAAGGACAACCGGCTTGAGCAGGGAGACGTGGAAGGAGTTGGGTATCCTCATCGTGGCCGGAAGCTGTAGCTTGTAGGAGACCTCATTGATCTTGCTGAGGACTTTAAACGGCCCGATGTAGCGAGGACCCAGCTTGTAGGATGGTATCTTCAATCGGACGTACTTGGAAGCAAGCCAGACTAGATCTCCAGGAGAGAAACACGGAGGGTCCAGACGTCTCTTGTCTGCGTGTCTCTTCATCCGCAGGGAAGCACGCCCAAGGGACGCCTTGACAGAGTCCCAAATGGTTACAAAGTCACGGGCTACAGCATCAGCAGCAGGGACATCCGAAGAAGGAGATACAGGCAATGGGACGGAGGGCTGAAGTCCGTAAACGACATGGAAGGGAGAGCTGGAAGAGGACTCACTGACGTGGTGGTTATGTGAAAATTCAGCCCAAGGAAGAAGCGTGGACCAGTCGTCGTGATGGGCGTTGACGTAGTGTCGTAAGAAGGAGGTCAAGATTTGATTGACCCTTTCCACTTGGCCATTAGACTGAGGATGGTAGGCAGAAGAAAAGTCCAGAGTCACTCCCAGATGTTTGCAGAGAGCCCTCCAGAAGCGGGAGGTGAACTGAGTTCCTCTGTCGGACACGATGTGTGATGGAAAGCCATGCAAGCGGAAGATGTGATGTATATAGGCGTCCGCGAGTTCCTGAGCAGAGGGCAGTCCAGCCATAGGGACGAAATGAGCCATTTTAGAGAACCGATCCACCACGACCCATATGACTGTGTGTCCGGAGGACAATGGCAAGTCCGTAATAAAGTCCATTGCAATGTGTTGCCACGGAACTGTGGGTATAGGCAGAGGCAGAAGACGGCCATATGGCAGGTGTTTGGGCGTCTTGTTCCTGGCACAAGAGGAGCAGGCAGAGACAAAAGCAGCGACGTCCGTGCGAAGGGATGGCCACCAGCAATGACGTACAATCGCACTCCATGTTCTCTTCTGACCAGCATGACCGGCTGTTTTCGAGACATGGCCCCAGTGTAACACTTTTTGCCTGTCAGTCTCAGAGACATAGGTCTTCCCGGGCGGTATCTGGGCCAGGGTGACAGGGGCCACCGGAATGATTTTACTAGGACAGATGATGGGTTGGGATGTCTCCTCCTCCTGCTCCATGGGCATGAAAGACCTGGACAAGGCATCAGCGCGTACATTCTTGTCCGCGGGTCGGAAATGGAGCTGGAAATCGAACCTGGCAAAGAACAAGGACCACCTGGCTTGCCGTGGGTTCAGTCGCTGAGCAGACCGCAGGTATTCCAGGTTCTTGTGGTCCGTGTAAATGATTACGGGGTACACTGCTCCTTCCAGAAGGTAGCGCCATTCCTCCAGAGCCAGTTTTACTGCCAATAGCTCTCGGTCACCGATGGTGTAGTTGCGTTCAGGCGCTGAGAAGCTCTTGGAGAAGAAACCGCAAGTCACCATCTTCCCGGAGGAGGACTTCTGCATGAGCACTGCTCCGGCTCCCGAGGAGGAGGCATCCACCTCCAAGGTGAACTGGCGGTTTAACTCCGGACGGTGGAGCACTGGAGAGGAGGCAAATGCCCGTTTCAGAGAGCCAAACGCGGCGTCGGCCGCAGGTGACCAGTCCTTTGGATTGGCCTCCTTCTTGGTCAAGGCGGAGAGAGGAGCAGTCAGAGCAGAGAAGTGAGGGATGAACTGGCGGTAGTAGTTGGCGAATCCCAGAAAGCGTTGGATTGCCTTCAGTCCAGAAGGAGGAGGCCAGTTGAGAATGGAGGAGACCTTCTTTGGATCCATCTGCAGTCCGGTATCGGAGATGATGTAACCCAGGAAGGGGAGAGAAGATTGCTCAAAGACACACTTCTCGTACTTGGCGTACAGACGATTCTCTCTCAGTCTTTGTAGAACCAGCTGCACGTTCTCTCTGTGGGTCTGGAGGTCCGGAGAGAAGACAAGGATATCATCCAGATACACCACCACACATACGTAAAGAAGGTCCCGGAAAACGTCGTTCACCAATTCTTGAAAGACTGCTGGTGCGTTACACAGGCCGAAGGGCATCACGCAGTATTCATAGTGCCCATCGCGAGTATTGAACGCGGTCTTCCATTCGTCCCCAGAGCGGATGCGGACCAGATTGTAGGCACCCCGAAGGTCCAATTTGGTGAACACACTAGCTCCTCTAAGCCGGTCAAACAATTCGGGGATGAGCGGCAGAGGGTACTTGTTTTTCACGGTGATTTGGTTCAATCCCCGGTAGTCTATACATGGGCGTAAGTCGCCTTCTTTCTTCTTAACGAAGAAGAAGCCTGCTCCAGCAGGAGAGGAGGATCTCCGAATGAATCCTCTTGCCAGGCTCTCTGTGATGTAAGTAGACATGGCCCTTGTTTCGGCTGGAGACAATGGATATATCCGTCCTCGAGGTGGTGTTGTTCCCGGGAGCAGGTCGATGGCACAATCGTACGGACGATGTGGCGGAAGTACCTCAGATTCCTTTTTATCAAAGACGTCCGCGAAGGACCAATAGGCCGAGGGCAGTCCCGGTAGGTTCTCTGGAACCGGAGGTCGTCGGATGGGTTGTATGGTCTTCAGACAGTTCTCATGGCACGAAGAGCCCCATCGGGTGATTTCACCAGTGCCCCAGCTGACTGATGGTTCGTGTGTCCGTAACCAGGGAAGTCCCAGCAGGATTTGATGGGACATGTGTGGGAGGACGTAGAGAGCGATGTTCTCGGTGTGCAGGGCACCGATACGCAGTTCGACCGGCCTGGTGATCCAGGAGATGGTGTCAGAAAGGGGTCTCCCATCCACAGAGGCAATCACGAGGGGTTTGTCGAGTGGAGTAACAGGCACCTGGTACTTGTCCACCGTGGCCTGCTGGATGAAATTGCCTGCTGCCCCAGAATCGAGGTACGCCTCAGCCGTGAACCGCGTCTCTCCCGTTGTCACTTGCACAGTCCACGTAACCGGGTCTGAGAGAGTCCCAGCACCTAGGGTGGCCTCTCCTACCAACCCTAGGCTTTGGAGTTTCCCGGCCTCTCTGGACAGGAGCGTAGCAGGTGTGTGCCCTCTCCGCAGTAGAAGCAGAGGCCCTTGGCGAGCCGCTCTGCTCGGCGTTGTTCAGACTGCCGCACACGGTCGATCTGCATGGGCTCGTGGACGGAGACACCAGATGCCGTTGAGTGAAGTACGCCGGGCTTCTGCGGAGGAGAGGAATGCCGTACCGGACGTCTCTCATGGGACACTTCTTTGGATCGCTCCTGAAAGCGAATGTCCACTCGAGTCGCTAGGGTAATCAGGGCATCCAGGGTGGACGGTACGTCACGACCAGCCAGCTCATCTTTAATTCGACCCGAGAGTCCTTCCCAGAAGGCGGCGGTCAGGGCCTCGTTGTTCCAGCCGCGTTCCGAAGCTAAGGTGCGAAAACGGATTGCGTATTGACCCACCGTCAGAGTCCCCTGACGTAACCGGAGAAGAGATGAAGCAGACGCGGAGGCGCGTCCGGGCTCGTCAAAGGTGCCACGGAATGCCTGCAGGAACTCCTGGATGTTCGTGGTCACAGGATCCTCCTTCTCCCACAAGGGGTTCATCCACGCCAGTGCCTCACCCTCTAGATGGGACATGATGAAGGCGACCTTGGCTTGGTCGGAGGCAAACAAATGCGGCAGCTGCGTGAAATGAAGGGAGCATTGGTTTATGAATCCCCTGCAGGTCTTGGGATCTCCGGCGTACCGGGGTGGTGAGGCCAAACGAAGTCGGGAAGCATCCGAAGAAGCCGCCACGGGAGCTGGAGCCGTGGATTGTCTAGTGGAAGCCCGGGATGCTGAAGACGTAACTGACGCTTGTAGCGTGTTCAGGCGGGCGTCCACAGAAGACATGAATTGCAGCATGCGAGTCTGAGTCTCACGCTGGCGTGTGAGTTCCTCCTGTACGGCTGCTAGTGCTTCAGCGGGATCCATGGCCTGATCTTACTGTTAGGGCCAGGTGGACGGGCAGAGCCAGGAGGTGGATCCACTGGGCCGAACTCCTTGATGATTGTAAGGGGTCCGGTAGCTGGAGCACTACAGGTAGCAGAGCAGTCCGTGCACAAGAGTATAATGGAGAAGTCCCTGGGACCACGGAGTCACGGATGGTAGTCCGGGTGACGGAGCTCAGGTTCGGAAGCCGAGATGATGTCAGGCGGAGTCCGGAACCTTTGGAGCGAGATGACGGGTCACCGCAGGGATCCGAGATGGTACGGACTGTCAGGATGGCAGATAGACAGCGTTCGGGGTACGGGATTCGGCAGGACCGGATGGCGAGGCAGGATCGGCTCTAGAAGAGAGAGAGGTGAGTATCTCACAGGAACACAAGGAGACCTGACTCCTAGCTTGAGAAACACGAAGATCAGGCCCCGCCCACTTGGACATTAAACCCCTTTATACCCTGTACCTGTGTGCTTCATTTCCTGTCAATGGACGCTGGCCCTTTAAGAAAGAGTCAATGACCGCGCGCGCACCCTAATGCGCATGCGCGCGGCCCGGGTGCCAGAAGCCAGAGCAGGAAGCTGAGAGGAGGAAGCAGCAGAGCCGGGCTGGGGCTGAGACGCCGACGGGCGCCGGGAGCGGGGACCAGGACGCCTGGGGAGCGCCAGCAATGGATGCTGGAGAGCGGGGAGCGGCGGGGACCGGACTGAAGAACCGGGGAGCGAAGCAGGGGAGCCGTGGAGCGTGACAGGTGAGCCGGGGAGCAGCGCAGGGGACCCGGGGAGCGTGACAAATGTAGACCTGGGCACTCCCCCACCTGTCACACTCCGCGCGCACACATGTTGGTCAGATCATATGTATGGGCCCCGTGTATATATGTCCCTTATCCTGGTATATATGGTGTTCCCCTCCCACCACCATAGTCATCCAATTATTATAACGCATCCCCATATTCCTCCATATATCACAATGTACCCTCATAGTCATTTATATATTATAATGCATCCCATAGTCCCCCATAGTCATCCAATTATAATAATGCACCCCCATTATCCTCCATATAGTATAATACTGCCTCACAGCCCTCCATATAGTATAATGCAGCCTCACAGCCCTCCATATAGCATAATGCAGCCTCACAACTCGCCATAGACTATAATGCACCCCCCTCCTCCCCCATAATCCTCTGGCGAGCGTGTACTCATTAAAAAATAAATCTGTACTTACCTCTCCTGGTTTCCCCGCAGCTTAATGTGACTCACGATATCGCCACAGCGATGTCACTGTAGCGATATCGTAAGTGCATCGCCACGTGTGACCCGGCAAAATCGCCCCACAATTTATCGCTGGTCGCAGTCGCGAAGTTTTCGGTCCGGACCGAAAACCACGCAACTGCAATCTAGCGACATCGCTGCATGTGACACCTTCACACCAGCGACTTCAGGAGCTGCACTATAGCTCCTGGAGACACTGGTGTGATGCTATGGCATCACACAGCGACATTGCAGGAGAAGTCGCAGGTGAGATCGTCACATATGACATCTCACCCGTGACGTTGATGCGGTGGGCGGGGTCACACGGTCATCAGCGACGTTGCCCACCACATTGACATGTGTGACAGGGCCCTTTAATTCAGAGATGGGAAACTTCAGGTCTTGAGTGCCACACACAGTGTAGATGATTCAATTATCAACTGTGCAATACTAAAGACCCCGCCAGACAGGGAGGTATCACTGGCGATGTTGCTGCAACTTAGTAGGCATGGTCAAGTTACAATGACATCGCCAGTGTGTCGCCTCGTGTGACAGGGCAATTTCCCGCTGCCACCGCTCATCTCCTGAATTCGGAGGTTGCCTAGCACTGCTGGGAAACCTGGCGATGAGGAGCAGGCGATCTGAACACATTGCCGCGTGTGACGCAGCAATAGTGTTCTGACACATGACGGGAGCCATACAAAGTATAGCTCCCTGCCTCGCCTGGACTACAGGCATGTTCAGAGGCGATCCTCCACCAGTGTGACAGTACCATAAGGAAATCCTGAACACATGACCTGCACCCTCCAGACCTGGAGGTCCTCACCTCTGCTTTAGTTGATCAATGTGTGATTGCTGTAGGGCCGCACCCGACCCTCGGATGATCAGCTCTTCTTAATGTTGGCCAGATTTGCTGTTATGAAGGTGCTCCATCTTGTATGTAGTGACAGCGGCTAGATACCGCACATCCGCCCTCCAGCCATCACACATTGATTACCTATAGTAAGGCCAGACCATCAATGTTAGTCAGGACAACCTCTATACATTTGTTTTATGTGCAATACTACCTCAATGACATTTATTGTCACTTAACTGTTAAAAAAGTTGGTATGTAACTAGTGTTGCATTGCCATATTGTGTTCCACTTGCTGGGATTTGTAGTGCTGTGCACCACCAGCAGAAGTTGGACCCATGCTATGTTAGCATTTAAACATTTCTGTTCCAGGTTGTGTTGAAATAAACTGATTTTGCTATTCAGTATCCTATGCTTCCATATGTTGGTGTGCGTACAGTGTGTGTGTACAATGTGTGTATGTATGTGTGTCCTTTGTGTTCAGTATGTACAGTATGTGTGTACAATGTGTGTATGTATGTGTGTCCTTTGTGTTCAGTATGTACAGTATGTGTGTACAATGTGTGTATGTGTGTCCTTTGTGTTCAGTATGTACAGTATGTGTGTACAATATGTGTATGTACAGTGTGTGTGTACAATGTGTGTGTGTATGTGTGTCCTTTGTGTTCAGTATGTACAGTGTGTGTGTACAATGTGTGTGTGTATGTGTGTCCTTTGTGTTCAGTATGTACAGTGTGTGTGTACAATGTGTGTATGTGTGTCCTTTGTGTTCAGTATGTACAGTGTGTGTGTACAATGTGTGTATGTGTGTCCTTTGTGTTCAGTATGTACAGTATGTGTGTACAATATGTGTATGTACAGTGTGTGTGTACAATGTGTGTGTGTATGTGTGTCCTTTGTGTTCAGTATGTACAGTGTGTGTGTACAATGTGTGTGTGTATGTGTGTCCTTTGTGTTCAGTATGTACAGTGTGTGTGTACAATGTGTGTATGTGTGTCCTTTGTGTTCAGTATGTACAGTGTGTGTGTACAATGTGTGTATGTATCTGTGTCCTTTGTGTTCAGTGTGTACAGTATGTGTGTACAATGTGTGTATGTATGTGTGTCCTTTGTGTTCAGTATGTACAGTGTGTGTGTACAATGTGTGTATGCATGTGTGTCCTTTGTGTTCAGTATGTACAGTATGTGTGTACAATGTGTGTATGTATGTGTACAATGTGTTCAGTATGTACAGTATGTGTGTACAATGTGTGTATGTATGTGTGTCCTTTGTGTTCAGTATGTACAGTATGTGTGTACAATATGTGTATGTACAGTATGTGTGTACAATGTGTGTATGTATGTGTGTCCTTTGTGTTCAGTATGTACAGTGTGTGTGTACAATGTGTGTATGTATGTGTGTCCTTTGTGTTCAGTATGTACAGTATGTGTACAATGTGTGTATGTGTGTCCTTTGTGTTCAGTATGTACAGTGTGTGTGTACAATGTGTGTATGTATCTGTGTCCTTTGTGTTCAGTGTGTACAGTGTGTGTGTACAATGTGTGTATGTATGTGTGTCCTTTGTGTTCAGTATGTACAGTGTGTGTGTACAATGTGTGTATGTATGTGTGTCCTTTGTGTTCAGTATGTACAGTATGTGTACAATGTGTGTATGTGTGTCCTTTGTGTTCAGTATGTACAGTGTGTGTGTACAATGTGTGTATGCATGTGTGTCCTTTGTGTTCAGTATGTACAGTATGTGTTGTTACAACACGCTCCGGGATCGCCTTTGCTGGGTTCAAAGGGCACGTATTCACCTCAGGCAGACAGCCGAATTCAAGGTGTAACTGACGCTTGGTCAGGTTTATTGCAGTGAAGCATAAACAAAAAGAAAAAAAAACACCAACAAAATAAATCCTTGCCTGTCCGGCACTAACTATACACAGTGTTATCCTAACTACCAACTGGAGGGCTTCTCCCTTCCAGCTAAACCATACAAACATCAGGCACTGCTCCTCACAAGTGTCTCCTACACAGACAGGCTTACTGTGTTCCCAGATGGAGACCCTCCCCCAACTTCCCAGATTCCTTTTACCTCCGTCCTTCACCTCCCATTAATCCATTAGTAGCCAGGTGATCCTGGCCAGGCTAAGTCACATAGGACCGATACCGGGGTGAGATATACCTGCCCTCATCCACTAATCCCACATGAGTCTCACATATCCCCCCCCTCTGCTCAGACCACTGCAGCTGAGCAACAGCACCCACAAAACAGTGCACACGAGACAGGGCATCAGCATTCCCCATCCGCACCCCCGGGCGGTGCTCCACTGTAAAACGGTAGGCCTGAAGTGCAAGGAACCACCGGGTCACTCGGCCATTCCGTTCCCTATTCAAGTGCATCCACTTGAGAGGGGCATGGTCAGTGATCAGCCGGAACTTCCTTCCAATCAAGTAATATTTAAGGGACTCTAGAGCCCACTTAATGGCTAAGCATTCTTTTTCCACTATGGCATAGTTGCGTTCATACTTATTAAGTTTCCGACTAAGATAAAGGACCGGATGTTCCTCTCCGTCCTTCAGTTGTGACAATACAGCCCCTATACCGGCATCAGAAGCGTCCGTTTGGACCACGAACTCGCTGCGGAAGTCAGGAGTCATTAGCACAGGTTGAGAGCAAAGAGCTAGTTTTAAGTTATGGAAGGCTTCTTCGGCTGCCGTGGTCCATTTGATCATGACAGAGTCTTTCCCTTTGGTAAGGTCCGCCAGGGGAACAGCGGTAGCCGCAAAATTGGGAATGAACCGTCGGTAGTAGCCGGCTATTCCCAAAAACGCTCTCACCTGCTTCTTGTTGACTGGTTGCGGCCATTTCTGAATGGCTTGTATCTTGTCAATCTGGGGTTTAACAATTCCCCTCCCAATTACGTATCCCAAATACCGGGCTTCTTCCAGCCCGATATGACATTTCTTGGGGTTTGCTGTTAGACCCGCCTCCCGCAGGTCCTCAATCACAGCCTCTAGTTTCTGGAGGTGCGTCTCCCAGTCCAGGCTGTAAATGACTATGTCATCCAAATACGCAGAAGCATACTGCCTATGGGGCCTCAGGACTCGGTCCATCAACCTTTGAAAGGTTGCCGGTGCCCCGTGTAGTCCAAACGGCATATACACATACTGGTATAAACCTTCCGGTGTAGAAAACGCGGTTTTCTCTTTAGCGGCCTCTGTTAGCGGGATCTGCCAATAGCCCTTCGTTAAGTCTAGGGTCGTGATATACCGGGCTTTTCCAAGCCGATCTATTAATTCATCGACCCGTGGCATAGGGTATGCATCAAATTTGGAGACCGCATTTAATCTCCTGAAGTCATTGCAGAATCTAATGGAGCCGTCTGGTTTCGGTATTAACACAATCGGACTCGACCAGGCGCTATGCGATTCCTCGATTACACCTAACTCCAACATGGTCTTCACTTCTCGGGAGACAGCTTCCCGCCGAGCCTCCGGTATTCGGTAGGGCTTTACCTGAACTGTTACCCCAGGCTCTGTTATGATGTCATGTTTAATGAGAGTGGTCTGCCCGGGCTTTTCCGAGAAAAACTCGTGATTGTTGATTACAAACTGCTTGACGTCGGTCTTTTGCCGCTCCGACAGAGTCTCCGCCGTCCCGACATCCGGTATGGTCTGCTTGCAGACCGGAAGGGCCAGACCTGCTGACAGAGCTGGACGGTCCTTCCAGGGTTTTATCAGATTCACGTGATAAATCTGTTCAGGCTTCCTTTTACCAGCCTGGTACACTTTGTAGTTTACCTCACCCACCCGTTCCTTAATTTCAAAGGGGCCTTGCCACTTTGCCAGAAATTTGCTTTCTGCCGTGGGGACCAGGATCAACACCCTATCTCCGGGTGCAAAAGTACGGATCTTGGCCCCCCTATCATAAATCCTTTTCTGTGCTCCTTGAGCCTGTATCATATGCTCTTTAACGATGGGCATCACCGCCGCAATACGGTCCTGCATTTGGGTTACATGGTCTATTACGCTTTTGAACGGGGTGACCTGTCCCTCCCAGGTTTCTTTAGCGACATCTAACAGTCCACGGGGACGTCGGGCGTACAGAAGCTCGAAAGGAGAGAACCCGGTGGAAGACTGGGGCACCTCCCGGATGGCAAAAAGCAAATACGGGAGTAAGTTGTCCCAGTTCTTCCCGTCCTTGTCTATCGCCTTACGGAGCATCTGTTTCAAAGTTTTGTTAAACCGTTCGACCAGTCCGTCCGTTTGAGGGTGATACACGGAGGTGCGTAACTGTGCTATTTGTAACAGCCTGCAGAGTTCTTTCATTACTTTAGACATAAAGGGGGTTCCTTGGTCTGTGAGTATTTGTTTTGGGACACCAACCCGACTAAACACATGGACCAGCTCCTTGGCAATGGTCTTGGTGGCCGTGTTACGCAAAGGGATGGCCTCGGGGTAACGAGTGGCATAATCCAAGATGACAAGGATGTGCTGGTGTCCTCGTGCAGACTTGGGGAGGGGTCCAACTAAATCCATCCCAATTCTCTCAAATGGGATCTCGATGATAGGCAGAGGTACTAAGGGGCTACAGAAACGGGGCCTAGGCGCAGAGATTTGGCAGTCAGGACAAGACTCGCAATAGGTGCGAATATCGTGATGCATGCCGGGCCAAACAAAACAGTGTAATATCCTTTCGGTAGTTTTCTGGACCCCCAGGTGTCCCCCCATCATGTGTCCGTGTGCCAGGTCCAGCACTCTCCGCCTGTAGGCTCTCGGCACAACCAATCGTTGTACTGTGTCATCCCCCTTCTTCTCTATCTGATAGAGAAAGTCATTCTCCAGTGCCATGTAGGGGTAAGACAGCCTAGTACCTGCATCCACCTGCACCCCGTTTATCATTTTAACATTTTTTTTAGCCTGAGAAAGGGTAGGATCTCTCATTTGCTCACTTTGGAAGTCATCTTTCTGGACTTCCAAATTCAGCCAAGAGGAAGGGGGACAGCCACCCGTGTCCGCCTCTGCCCCGGGTTCATCGGAATCACCCGCCAGAACTGAAAAGGGGAACTGGGGGTTGTTTTCAGCGGATTCCTCCTCTGAACCCTCTTGTGGGGCATCCTCTAGTGGCTCCGGGCCCACACAAGGTGTGGGAGAAGGATCATCCGTGCGGCTACCCTGGGGTACTAATTGGTTCTCCCACAACTGCCAGAAGTGGGGAAAATCCCTGCCCAAAATGATATCATGCAATAGTGCTGGTACTAGTCCCACCTTATGATGCACAGACCCATAGGGCGTAGTAATGCAGGAGACCGTTGTGAGGTACGAGCAGGTGTCTCCATGCACACATGTCACAGAAAATTTATCTGACGGTCCCATCGGGACTGCCACCAGACTGGCCTTTACCAGAGTCACCACACTTCCCGAGTCTAATAGTGCAACAACAGTATTGCCATCAATGGACACTTCACACAGGTGTTTTTTCATATCGCCTTGACATGCAGCAACACACACTACCCGTGCAACCATAGCCCTGCGTTTTTCAAAGTCCGTGACATCACACTGCATCGGTTCTGCAGTTACTGGACAGTTTGCAGCAATGTGGCCCGCCTCCTGGCAGCGGAAACACCTCACGGGCCCCTTGCTAAGACCATAGTTTGGCACCTTAGCCCTCACAGGGCCAGCAGTCCTGTTTTCCTCCTCCACTGCCTTAGGATATTTTCCTCCTCCCCATGACCCTGGAACAGTCTTACCAGATCCTCGTCGAGAAGGGGAAGAGCGAGGATGTGTAGCATCGTCCATAAGTCCTTCTGCCAAGGAATAACGCTCCACTAGATCCACTAGCTGATCCGCTGTCGTGGGGTTTCCATGGCTTACCCACCTCTTCAGAGATGGAGGTAGAGCTCTTAGGTATTTATCAAGAACGATTCTTTGTACCATCTCTGGCGCCGTCAGAACCTCGGGCTGTAGCCATTTCTTGGTCAAGTGAATGAGGTCAAACATCTGTGACCGCGGTGGTTTATCGGGCTGATAAGTCCATTGATGAACTCTCTGTGCTCGCACGGCCGTCGTCACTCCCAGCCGGGCAAGGATCTCGGCTTTTAGTTTATCAAAGTCATGCGCTGCTTCAGGCTCAAGATCAAAGTAGGCTTTTTGTGCCTCACCTGCCAGAAACGGTGCAAGCAAGTCGGCCCATCGCTCCTTTGGCCACTTTTCCCGCTCCGCCGTCCGTTCAAACGTGGTCAGGTAAGCTTCCACATCGTCCTCTGTGGTTAATTTCTGCCAGCACCGACTCACATGAATCACCCTCTGGTCAGCCTCCGCATTACTCTCCGGTACGGTCGCCAGACGCTGCGCCACCTGCTGCAAAAGTTGGCGGTCTTTAACTGTCGATTCCACCAGTTCCTTCAACTGTGCCGACATCAAGCGATTAGCCTCTTGCTGCACAGCTGCGGATTGTACCAGCGCTTTCACCACGTCATCCATTATGATGCGCTGTAACGTGCTGCCCGCGTTCTCCACCACAATGTGACAACACGCTCCGGGATCGCCTTTGCTGGGTTCAAAGGGCACGTATTCACCTCAGGCAGACAGCCGAATTCAAGGTGTAACTGACGCTTGGTCAGGTTTATTGCAGTGAAGCATAAACAAAAAGAAAAAAAACACCAACAAAATAAATCCTTGCCTGTCCGGCACTAACTATACACAGTGTTATCCTAACTACCAACTGGAGGGCTTCTCCCTTCCAGCTAAACCATACAAACATCAGGCACTGCTCCTCACAAGTGTCTCCTACACAGACAGGCTTACTGTGTTCCCAGATGGAGACCCTCCCCCAACTTCCCAGATTCCTTTTACCTCCGTCCTTCACCTCCCATTAATCCATTAGTAGCCAGGTGATCCTGGCCAGGCTAAGTCACATAGGACCGATACCGGGGTGAGATATACCTGCCCTCATCCACTAATCCCACATGAGTCTCACAGTGTGTACAATGTGTGTATGTATGTGTGTACAATGTGTTCAGTATGTACAGTATGTGTGTACAATGTGTGTATGTATGTGTGTCCTTTGTGTTCAGTATGTACAGTGTGTGTGTACAATGTGTGTATGTGTGTCCTTTGTGTTCAGTATGTACAATATGTGTGTACAATGTGTGTATGTATGTGTGTCCTTTGTGTTCAGTGTGTACAGTATGTGTGTACAATGTGTGTATGTATGTGTGTCCAATGTGTTCAGTATGTACAGTGTGTGTGTACAATGTGTGTGTGTCCTTTGTGTTCAGTATGTACAGTGTGTGTGTACAATGTGTGTATGTATGTGTATACAATGTGTTCAGTATGTACAGTATGTGTGTACAATGTGTGTGTGTATGTGTGTCCTTTGTGTTCAGTATGTACAGTGTGTGTGTACAATGTGTGTATGTGTGTCCTTTGTGTTCAGTATGTACAGTGTGTGTGTACAATGTGTGTATGTGTGTGTGTCCTTTGTGTTCAGTATGTACAGTGTGTGTGTACAATGTGTGTATGTATGTCCTTTGTGTTCAGTATGTACAGTGTGTGTGTACAATGTGTGTATGTGTGTCCTTTGTGTTCAGTATGTACAGTGTGTGTGTACAATGTGTGTATGTGTGTCCTTTGTGTTCAGTATGTACAGTATGTGTGCACAATGTGTGTATGTGTGTCCTTTGTGTTCAGTATGTACAGTGTGTGTGTACAATGTGTGTATGTGTGTCCTTTGTGTTCAGTATGTACAGTGTGTGTGTACAATGTGTGTATGTATGTCCTTTGTGTTCAGTATGTACAGTGTGTGTGTACAATGTGTGTATGTGTGTCCTTTGTGTTCAGTGCGTACAGTATGTGTGTACAATGTGTGTATGTATGTGTGTCCTTTGTGTTCAGTATGTACAGTATGTGTGCACAATGGAGGGCACTGCGGCCGCTGCCGCTGCCCCTGACTGCTGAGCCCCTCGCTACGTCCCCCCCATGGTCACCTCTCCCTCCTCCCCACTGTGCAATGCCCCCCGCTGCCCCCCTTCCTTGCTGGGACCTCCTACAGGGCATATAAACAGCTGCCGGAGTCCCTCCTTCCTCTTACCACATCTGCCCTCAGGGTGAGCATCGCCGATGGACCCCCTGGAAGCAGCGGTAAGAGAAAGGATCGGACGGGAGGGAGCCGATTGGCTTGCCTCCCTTGTGGGCACCAGCTCCCTCCTGCCGGTTCCCAGCAGCGGTGGGCGCAGGTCTTCCAGACCCTCCCGTCCACCGCAGCGCCTAAGCCCCACAACAGACCCCAGGCGCAGGGCGGCCCGGTCCAGAAGGTCCGGTCCGCTCTCACCCCCGGCCACCTATCCCCTGCCCCATCGGGCGTCGCATACAATAATATCGCGCAGCGCTGCTCCTCCGACACCCAGGCATGCTGCCCCCCACCAGGCATCGCGTTCGTCCACGCCACGCAGCGATGCTCCCCCTCCCCTCAGGAATGCTGCCCCCACCCTGGCATCACGTTCGCCACCACAATGCAGAGCGCCTCCCCCCAGGCACTCTGCACCGCCCAGCATGACGCGCCCCTCATGTTGCTTACCACTCCATGCTGAGGCTGCGTCACATCCGGGATCCATGGCAGCCGAGTCACTTCCTGTGACTCGGCAACCATGTGACTATACTGTACTTCCGGTTTTCGGCCCCCGGACCGGAAGTGATGTCATTAAAAGTAAAAGCGGCAAATTTAAAGGGAAATGCAGTCATAAACAAACATGCTTTATAACTGCATTTCCTGCCCAGCGTTCGCATTCTTTACAAAGCGAACGTGGTGGTCTGCAGCAGTCAAGCACCCACCATCCAGCCAGCAATCTCCACTGCCCTCTAATCACACATCAGCATCCAGGCCACATTATGGGAGCATCAGAAAGCAGAAGCTCTTCAGCCGAGGGATCAGCACACTCTGACTCACACCAGGAATGCAGGGACCATCATGGGCACCTTTCCCAATCTGACCCTAGCAAGAGCACGGAGTTCCATGGTGAAGAGGATCCATCTTTACCCCTGACACCGCCATGCTCCAACCTACAGCTACAACCGCAGGAAATCCAAGGTACTCCTCCATTAGATTTACCCCCCCTGCACCCCCTGCCAACCCCTGCAATCCATCCATCGCCCATCCTGCCAGCAAGCCAACCGCAGATAGAAGCAAGGCACTCATCACGCGTGGGGTCAGCCGAGCCAGGATCATCAGCTCTCCATCGTAGACCCCTTAGGGGTCATAACCACAGAAGATCACCGTCCACTTCCCGCAGCAGAAGCCGAGATAGCCACGGGCGTCACTCCCGGCGCTCACGGCACAATCACCATTTCCGTTCATCCAACCGCAGCAAGAGATCATCCCGCAGGAGACACCACACGCCATCCAGCACTG
Source organism: Anomaloglossus baeobatrachus (assembly GCF_048569485.1). NCBI lineage: Eukaryota > Metazoa > Chordata > Amphibia > Anura > Aromobatidae > Anomaloglossus > Anomaloglossus baeobatrachus. The sequence continues at coordinate 37,197 of NW_027445228.1, forward strand.
CGTCATCCGACTCTCGCCGCAGCCGCTCACTAAGCGGCCCTCCAGGCGAAAGGTTTGCTAATCACCACCACGGCAGTGAACCACTACCCGAAGAACTACCCCAGATGGCGGCGCCAGAGGACCAACCTACCACATCGGCCGGTGAGTACAGCTTTACCAGCGCTTGGGCAGGGGGGACCCATCCAGGAGTAATGAGGGAAGCGGTTCGTTCACCGTCGGGACTAGTTCTAGTTAACCCCGCGTTCGTAAAACGCCAAGACATAGCGCATCAGCGCCCTGGCCTACACAGGGACATGTTCTATTGTGGTGTTTCACCGCTTGGAACCCACCTAACCCCGGAAACAGTCCAAAAAATTTGGGCTAATGATTATGTGGATATCTGGTCCCTAATATCTGCGGATCAAAACACCGTCGACAAGGAGAGACGAGGCAACGACCGCCAATTCGCTAAAAAATCCACCGTAGCCAAGACCATAAATAATTGGTTGCAGGCTTTCTGCGTTATGGGGTGCGTGATGGGTCAGAAGCACCCTGAACGATGCTCAGAACTCTTCACTTACTGCGACACCATTTACAACTCCTATAAAACCCATGGGGGATCAGCGTGGTGGAAGTATGATGAAGAATTTAGGAGACGCCTGGCACTCCAACCACAATTGGGTTGGGGTGTAAAGGCAACCGATTCGTGGCTCAGACTCATGATGGCGCAAAAGTCCTTTCAGTCCTTTCCAGGCCAATTTTCCCCAAACCACGGCACACCGGGAGCCGCAAATGTTCGCAGACCAGGTTGCTGCTGGCTCTTCAACGAAGGCCATTGCAGGTATCAAGGTCTCTGCAAATACAAGCATGAGTGTTCATCCTGCGGGGGAAATCACACCTCCACCAAATGCGATAAGCAAACAACAAGGCACCATGCAAAAAATGCACCACCAGGTCCCAAGGACCCCAGTGATCGTGCACGAGATGGAGCCATGGCTCGAACGTTACCCCAATAAGGCGGCGGCTGACACCATCAGAGACGGTTTCACCCACGGTTTCTTTATCCCCTTTAATTTCTCCTCAGAACCAACCTTTGCCCCCAACCTAAAATCTGCCCGGGACCTCCCACAGGTCCTGGAAAACAAATTACTCAAGGAAGTGGCACTAGGCCGCGTAGCAGGCCCATTCACTAAATTACCATTCTCAAACCTTCGCGTTTCACCCCTAGGGGTTGTGCCTAAAAAAGAAAAGGGTGAATTTCGCCTCATACACCACTTATCCTTCCCGGCCGGGAGGTCAGTGAATGACGGCATCCCCACAGAGGACTCAGCAGTGTCCTACGCGTCTTTTGACAAAGCAGTCGGGCTGGTACGCAAAGCAGGGCAAGGAGCATTAATGGCTAAATCGGACATAGCGTCCGCCTTTCGCCTGCTACCAGTGCACCCTGATTGTCACCACCTGCTAGGGTGCTATTTCAACAAAAATTTCTTCTATGACATGTGTCTTCCCATGGGTTGCTCCATATCCTGCTCTCACTTCGAGCTCTTCAGCACCTTCCTAGAATGGGTGGTTAAGGACGTGGTAAAGATCAAATCAGTCACCCATTATCTAGATGATTTCCTGTTCGTTGGCCCCGCCAACTCGGAAACATGCGCTATTGCGTTAAATTCATTCCAGGCACTAGCGGACAAATTCGGGGTTCCGCTGTCAAACGAAAAAACAGTTGGCCCTGTGACATGCCTTTCCTTTTTGGGAATTGAAATAGACTCAATTACCATGATGTTTCGGTTACCACTGGAAAAGGTCCAAAAAACAACATCGCTCATCGACGGGTTCTGTGCGGTTCGTAAGGTAACCCTGGCGCAAATGCAATCTTTATTAGGCTTGCTCGCCTTCGCCTGTAGAGTCATGCCTATGGGAAGGATCTTTTCCCGTAGGCTTTGCCTGGCCACTAGGGGCATAGCTGCCCCCCACCACAGGATTCGCATCACCAGCGCCCTACGGGAGGACCTACGTGTATGGAGGTCTTTTCTAGCTACTTACAATGGACGCACGTGTTTCCAGGAACAGGAGGTTTCCAGCTCTGACATATCTCTATTTTCGGATGCTGCCGGGTCCACCGGATTCGGAGTTTTCCTTGGTCCCAAGTGGTGCGCTAGTCGCTGGCCCCAAAAATGGCACTTGTCAGGTTGGACAAAAAACCTCACTTTACTTGAGCTGTTCCCTATAATTGTAGCTACGGATCTTTGGGCAGATCAGCTGGCGAATAAACGAATCTGCTTCTGGACCGACAACATAAGTGTCGTCCACGCCATTAACCACCTGGCATCTTCTTCCCCGCCAGTGATCAGCTTACTGCGCTATTTAGTCCTCAAGTGCCTCGAGCATAACATCTGGTTCAGGGCCCGTCACGTGCCAGGGATCGATAACACTATTGCTGATGCCTTATCACGTTTTGAATTTCAGAAGTTTCGTGTATTACATCCGGAAGCGGACAGCATGGGCCAGAACTGTCCACAGTTCCTTTGGACGGTCCCCGAGGACAGCTGATGCCTTTGGTCCAGGCATCTCTAGCTCCATCTACGTGGCGTTCGTACGGTAAGGCTTGGAACGAATGGTTAAATATAGCACAACCGCTGCCTAGCCAGGTGTCTGCTTATTTTCTCAGCAACTCCGTTGCTCGGTATATAGCGCATTTGCATAGTAATGGCGTGTCGGGTATAGTAGCGCAGCAGCGGCTCGCAGGCATAGCCTTTCACTTCCGGGTTCGTGGATGGCCTGATGTCACCAAGGCCTTCTTGTTTACGCAGGCCGTTAAAGGCTGGAAGCGGAAGCGTCAGTGCACCGAAAGCAGAAGGCCCATTTCATTTGCCATCCTCTCAGGCATAATAAACCAGCTAGGCGACGTATGTGCCAATGACAGCGAGGTCCTCTTGTTCTCAGCTGCCTTCTCGCTTGCATTCTTTGGGGCTTTGCGAATCAGTGAATTAGTCAGCAGATCATCAGCTCGTCCCGGGGGTCTGCTACGCGATGACGTTATAATTTGCAATGGTGGAGTACGAGTTCGCATAAGGCGCTCTAAAACAGATCAGCTCGGTAGAGGAGTTTGGTTCCCCATTTTCCCGTTTCCCGGCCCCCTGTGTCCCATCTTTATCTTGCAGTGTTACTTAGAGTCTCGGGTTCCCAATAAATTCTTTTTAGAGCACGCGGATGGATCCCCGCTCACGGCAACGCAGTTTTCAGCCTTGCTAAAAACGTCACTTTCCAACCTGGGCTTGCAGCCAGGGGATTACAGCACACACTCCTTCCGCATAGGCGCAGCAACCGAGGCAGCAAGGGCCGGCTTCTCGAACGAGGAGATACAGCGGATAGGGCGTTGGAAATCAGACTGTTTCTTCCGCTATATTAGGCCAGATCTAATTTAACCCCCCGATCCCTGCAAACCACCAAATTTTACCACAAGTTTTAACCTCGAACCAGCCTCAGCAGTCACTACATCTTTCCACATCCCTCAGATAACTAATCATTGCTAACCGTTCAGTCCCGTAGTTCCGCCACCAAAAGCTATGACAACACTAATGCAATGATGAACGCTGACACTGTGATAACTATGCTGAGTACAGTTGCTAACAGCTTTTCTTCCTAGATCCGGCGAGACCTAGCATTTGGATCCTAGGTCACTCACACATATTCTGGGCAGCACGGCGGGCCGAGTCGAGACCAGGTGGAAGCGAGCTGGGATTTCATCACCTCAAGTTCCATTGGAGAGGAGTTCGGGGCATGGCCTGGACACAGGTCCTGCCCGAGGTAGTGAACATAGCAAGGATAGCCACGGGCCCAGTAGTGCTAGTCATCCACGCGGGTGGGAACGACCTGGTAAATGTGAGGATCCAGGAACTGCTTGCGGTCATGCATGCAGACCTGGATAGGTTTAGCGGCTTCTTCAGCAACGTAGTGGTGGTATGGTCCAGTATATTACCAAGATTAAGCTGGATAGGGGCAAGGAACATAGCGGCTGTGGAGAGGTCAAGGCGGCATGTCAATATGCAGATCGCCAAATTTATAGCATCAGGAAGAGGGATAGTGCTGGGACATGAGTTGCTGGAATCAGAGATCAGCAGATTGGTGCTAGAGGATGGTCTTAGCCTCAATGACATAGGTCTGGATATTTTCCTGTCAGACATCCAGGACGGGGTTGAGCGGGCCATGAGGGCCCTGTGTGGGGGTCGCAGCTCAGGCGTGGGCCTTCGCCACTCCGTGGCCGGTGGAAGAGGGATTTGGTGAGAGCCAACCTGCCACGGACGGCCGTAGGCATCGGGCCTCCTCCCTCAGGTTTAAGGCGGATTTGTGCCTGTGGTTAAAGCTGTGGCCAAAATATCAAGCAACCCCTTTTTTATATCAAAATTGAATGGTGTTACGTGGATACCTTCAATAAAGAACAAAGAAAGATATTCCATGTGTGGTCTCCTTCATTGCGCGGTGGGGAGGGGGAACCGGTTGGTGGGTCTCGGCAGTCTGGAGGGCACTGCGGCCGCTGCCGCTGCCCCTGACTGCTGAGCCCCTCGCTACGTCCCCCCCATGGTCACCTCTCCCTCCTCCCCACTGTGCAATGCCCCCCGCTGCCCCCCTTCCCTGCTGGGACCTCCTACAGGGCATATAAACAGCTGCCGGAGTCCCTCCTTCCTCTTACCACATCTGCCCTCAGGGTGAGCATCGCCCGCCCTCCCTCCCTTAAGAAGGTTTTGTTACAAGTTCGGAAGTCACAGCCGGTGGAAGGGGGATTTGGTGAGAGCCAACCTGCCACGGACGGCCGTAGGCATCGGGCCTCCTCCCTCAGGTTTAAGGCGGATTTGTGCCTGTGGTTAAAGCTGTGGCCAAAATATCAAGCAACCCCTTTTTTATATCAAAATTGAATGGTGTTACGTGGATACCTTCAATAAAGAACAAAGAAAGATATTCCATGTGTGGTCTCCTTCATTGCGCGGTGGGGAGGGGGAACCGGTTGGTGGGTCTCGGCAGTCTGTGTGTATGTGTGTCCTTTGTGTTCAGTATGTACAGTATGTGTGCACAATGTGTGTATGTGTGTCCTTTGTGTTCAGTATGTACAGTATGTGTGCACAATGTGTGTATGTGTGTCCTTTGTGTTCAGTATGTACAGTGTGTGTGTACAATGTGTGTCCTTTGTGTTCAGTATGTACAGTGTGTGTGTACAATGTGTGTATGTATGTGTGTCCTTTGTGTTCAGTGTGTACAGTATGTGTGTACAATGTGTGTATGTATGTGTGTCCAATGTGTTCAGTATGTACAGTGTGTGTGTACAATGTGTGTGTGTCCTTTGTGTTCAGTATGTACAGTGTGTGTGTACAATGTGTGTCCTTTGTGTTCAGTATGTACAGTGTGTGTGTACAATGTGTGTATGTATGTGTGTCCTTTGTGTTCAGTGTGTACAGTGTGTGTGTACAATGTGTGTATGTATGTGTGTACAATGTGTTCAGTATGTACAGTATGTGTGTACAATGTGTGTGTGTATGTGTGTCCTTTGTGTTCAGTATGTACAGTGTGTGTGCACAATGTGTGTATGTGTGTCCTTTGTGTTCAGTATGTACAGTGTGTGTGTACAATGTGTGTATGTGTGTCCTTTGTGTTCAGTATGTACAGTATGTGTGTACAATGTGTGTATGTGTGTATGTGTGTGTGTCCTTTGTGTTCAGTATGTACAGTGTGTGTGTACAATGTGTGTATGTATGTCCTTTGTGTTCAGTGTGTACAGTGTGTGTGTACAATGTGTGTATGTGTGTGTGTCCTTTGTGTTCAGTGTGTACAGTGTGTGTGTACAATGTGTGTATGTGTGTCCTTTGTGTTCAGTATGTACAGTGTGTGTGTACAATGTGTGTATGTATGTGTGTCCTTTGTGTTCAGTATGTACAGTGTGTGTGTACAATGTGTGTATGTGTGTCCTTTGTGTTCAGTATGTACAGTGTGTGTGTACAATGTGTGTATGTGTGTCCTTTGTGTTCAGTATGTACAGTGTGTGTGTACAATGTGTGTATGTGTGTCCTTTGTGTTCAGTATGTACAGTGTGTGTGCACAATGTGTGTATGTGTGTCCTTTGTGTTCAGTATGTACAGTGTGTGTGTACAATGTGTGTATGTGTGTCCTTTGTGTTCAGTATGTACAGTGTGTGTGTACAATGTGTGTATGTGTGTGTGTCCTTTGTGTTCAGTATGTACAGTGTGTGTGTACAATGTGTGTATGTATGTCCTTTGTGTTCAGTATGTACAGTGTGTGTGTACAATGTGTGTATGTGTGTGTGTCCTTTGTGTTCAGTGTGTACAGTGTGTGTGTACAATGTGTGTATGTGTGTCCTTTGTGTTCAGTATGTACAGTGTGTGTGTACAATGTGTGTATGTGTGTCCTTTGTGTTCAGTATGTACAGTGTGTGTGTACAATGTGTGTATGTGTGTCCTTTGTGTTCAGTATGTACAGTGTGTGTACAATGTGTGTATGTGTGTCCTTTGTGTTCAGTATGTACAGTGTGTGTGTACAATGTGTGTATGTGTGTCCTTTGTGTTCAGTATGTACAGTGTGTGTGTACAATGTGTGTATGTGTGTCCTTTGTGTTCAGTATGTACAGTATGTGTGTACAATGTGTGTATGTATGTGTGTCCTTTGTGTTCAGTATGTACAGTATGTGTGCACAATGTGTGTATGTGTGTCCTTTGTGTTCAGTATGTACAGTATGTGTGCACAATGTGTGTATGTGTGTCCTTTGTGTTCAGTATGTACAGTGTGTGTGTGTACAATGTGTGTCCTTTGTGTTCAGTGTGTACAGTGTGTGTGTACAATGTGTGTATGTATGTGTGTCCTTTGTGTTCAGTATGTACAGTATGTGTGCACAATGTGTGTATGTGTGTCCTTTGTGTTCAGTATGTACAGTATGTGTGTACAATGTGTGTATGTATGTGTGTCCTTTGTGTTCAGTATGTACAGTATGTGTGCACAATGTGTGTATGTGTGTCCTTTGTGTTCAGTGCGTACAGTATGTGTGTACAATGTGTGTATGTATGTGTGTCCTTTGTGTTCAGTATGTACAGTATGTGTGCAAAATGTGTGTATGTGTGTCCTTTGTGTTCAGTATGTACAGTATGTGTGTACAATGTGTGTATGTATGTGTGTCCTTTGTGTTCAGTATGTACAGTATGTGTGCACAATGTGTGTATGTGTGTCCTTTGTGTTCAGTATGTACAGTGTGTGTGTACAATGTGTGTCCTTTGTGTTCAGTATGTACAGTATGTGTGCACAATGTGTGTATGTGTGTCCTTTGTGTTCAGTATGTACAATGTGTGTGTACAATGTGTGTCCTTTGTGTTCAGTATGTACAGTATGTGTGCACAATGTGTGTATGTGTGTCCTTTGTGTTCAGTATGTACAGTGTGTGTGTACAATGTGTGTCCTTTGTGTTCAGTATGTACAGTGTGTGTGCACAATGTGTGTATGTGTGTCCTTTGTGTTCAGTATGTACAGTATGTGTGCACAATGTGTGTATGTGTGTCCTTTGTGTTCAGTATGTACAGTGTGTGTGTACAATGTGTGTATGTGTGTCCTTTGTGTTCAGTATGTACAGTATGTGTGTGCAATGTGTGTATGTGTGTCCTTTGTGTTCAGTATGTACAGTGTGTGTGTACAATGTGTGTATGTGTGTCCTTTGTGTTCAGTATGTACAGTATGTGTGTGCAATGTGTGTATGTGTGTCCTTTGTGTTCAGTATGTACAGTGTGTGTGTACAATGTGTGTCCTTTGTGTTCAGTATGTACAGTGTGTGTGCACAATGTGTGTATGTGTGTCCTTTGTGTTCAGTATGTACAATGTGTGTGTACAATGTGTGTCCTTTGTGTTCAGTATGTACAGTGTGTGTGTACAATGTGTGTATGTATGTGTGTACAATGTGTTCAGTATGTACAGTATGTGTGTACAATGTGTGTGTGTATGTGTGTCCTTTGTGTTCAGTATGTACAGTATGTGTGCACAATGTGTGTATGTGTGTCCTTTGTGTTCAGTATGTACAATGTGTGTGTACAATGTGTGTATGTACAGTATGTGTGTACAATGTGTGTATGTACAGTGTGTGTGTACAATGTGTGTATGTATGTGTGTCCTTTGTGTTCAGTATGTACAGTGTGTGTGTGTGTGTGTGTACAATGTGTGTATGTATGTGTGTCCTTTGTGTTCAGTATGTACAGTGTGTGTGTACAATGTGTGTATGTATGTGTGTCCTTTGTGTTCAGTATGTACAGTGTGTGTGTACAATGTGTGTATGTGTGTCCTTTGTGTTCAGTGTGTACAGTGTGTGTGTACAATGTGTGTATGTGTGTCCTTTGTGTTCAGTATGTACAGTGTGTGTGTGTTCAGTGTGTACAGTATGTGTGTACAATGTGTGTATGTGTGTCCTTTGTGTTCAGTATGTACAGTGTGTGTGTGAGTACAATGTGTGTATGTGTGTCCTTTGTGTTCAGTATGTACAGTGTGTGTGTGAGTACAATGTGTGTATGTGTGTCCTTTGTGTTCAGTATGTAGTGTGTGTGTACAATGTGTGTGTGTATGTGTGTCCTTTGTGTTCAGTATGTACAGTGTGTGTGTACAATGTGTGTGTGTATGTGTGTCCTTTGTGTTCAGTGTGTACAGTGTGTGTGTACAATGTGTGTGTGTATGTGTGTCCTTTGTGTTCAGTATGTACAGTGTGTGTGTGTTCAGTGTGTACAGTATGTGTGTACAATGTGTGTATGTGTGTCCTTTGTGTTCAGTATGTACAGTGTGTGTGTGAGTACAATGTGTGTATGTGTGTCCTTTGTGTTCAGTATGTAGTGTGTGTGTACAATGTGTGTGTGTATGTGTGTCCTTTGTGTTCAGTATGTACAGTGTGTGTGTACAATGTGTGTATGTGTGTCCTTTGTGTTCAGTATGTACAGTGTGTGTGTGTTCAGTGTGTACAGTATGTGTGTACAATGTGTGTATGTGTGTCCTTTGTGTTCAGTATGTACAGTGTGTGTGTGAGTACAATGTGTGTATGTGTGTCCTTTGTGTTCAGTATGTACAGTGTGTGTGTGAGTACAATGTGTGTATGTGTGTCCTTTGTGTTCAGTATGTAGTGTGTGTGTACAATGTGTGTGTGTATGTGTGTCCTTTGTGTTCAGTATGTACAGTGTGTGTGTACAATGTGTGTATGTGTGTCCTTTGTGTTCAGTATGTACAGTGTGTGTGTGTTCAGTGTGTACAGTATGTGTGTACAATGTGTGTATGTGTGTCCTTTGTGTTCAGTATGTACAGTGTGTGTGTGAGTACAATGTGTGTATGTGTGTCCTTTGTGTTCAGTATGTACAGTGTGTGTGTGAGTACAATGTGTGTATGTGTGTCCTTTGTGTTCAGTATGTAGTGTGTGTGTACAATGTGTGTGTGTATGTGTGTCCTTTGTGTTCAGTATGTACAGTGTGTGTGTACAATGTGTGTATGTATGTGTGTCCTTTGTGTTCAGTATGTACAGTGTGTGTGTACAATGTGTGTATGTATGTGTGTCCTTTGTGTTCAGTGTGTACAGTGTGTGTACAATGTGTGTGTGTATGTGTGTCCTTTGTGTTCAGTGTGTACAGTGTGTGTGTGTTCAGTGTGTACAGTGTGTGTGTGTTCAGTGTGTACAGTGTGTGTGTACAATGTGTGTGTGTATGTGTGTCCTTTGTGTTCAGTGTGTACAGTGTGTGTGTCCTTTGTGTTCAGTGTGTACAGTGTGTGTGTGTTGCACATATAGTGACAGGCAGCACAGTAATTGCAACTCGCCTTTATTGTCAGGAATTATAATCTTTTGTAGGAGCGACACATATCAGAGCACTGACTAATGTAGAAAGGACATGTACAAAAAACACCACATAAAAGAGGAGCGCGGGCCCTGTCCAGAAGAGCTGACAATCTGAGGAAACGGAAACAATAATGCTAAAAACTGTTTTTACTGCTTCACTAGATACATACAAGGGTAGAATGAGGCTCCCAATGTACAGGGGAGGTTCTGCATCATCACAGGGTGGAGCAGAGGGGTTTTTAAAAAAAAGAGCCGTTTTTTGAGCCGAAAGAGCCGATTCTTTTTGGTGAGCCGAGCCGAAAGAGCCGGACTGCCCATCAGTAGAAACATCCTGCTGCTTGTACAGCAACTGCGCACTGACTGCCGGGAACTACAGGCTCCTCCCACACAAGAGGCCGGTCACATGGGCGTGACGTCAGCAGAGGTCCCTCTGGCCACTGGGATCTAGACTCTACCGGATCCTGACCCTGAGGTGGGGAAGATTCAGCTTTTCCTCATTAGTTATAGAGCTGAGGTCACACTGGATTTTGGGGGAAGAAATAAAAGTGTCTCCTGTCACTACTGGGGGCTGCAGCTCGTGTATATATCACAGGGAAGGAGCTGAAGCTGCAGCACAGGGCTGTGGAGGCTTCCATAAGGAAGGGGGGTATGGGGGGCTACACAGGGCAGGGGGCGATGCTGCATATTGGGGGCTTACACTGGGCGATGCTGCACGATGCAGGGCTCAAAAGAGGAAAGGCTGCATGTTGGGGGGGCTCAGGGGGAGCAACTGCACGTTGGGGGGGCTCGCAGGGGGGGAGACTGCACCTTGGGGGGGGGGGCTCGCAGGGGGGGAGACTGCACCTTGGGGGGGGGGCTCGCAGGGGGGGTGACTGCACCTTGGGGGGGTGGTGGCTCACAGGGGGGGTGACTGCACCTTGGGGGGGGGAGGCTCGCAGGGGGGGAGACTGCACCTTGGGGGGGGGGAGGCTCGCAGGGGGGGAGACTGCACCTTGGGGGGGGGAGGCTCGCAGGGGGGGAGACTGCACCTTGGGGAGGGGGAGGCTCGCAGGGGGGGGAGACTGCACCTTGGGGAGGGGGAGGCTCGCAGGGGGGGGAGACTGCACCTTGGGGGGGGGGAGGCTCGCAGGGGGGGGAGACTGCACCTTGGGGGGGGGGAGGCTCGCAGGGGGGGGAGACTGCACCTTAGGGGGGGGGAGACTGCACCTTGGGGGGGGAGGCTCGCAGGGGGGGGGGAGACTGCACCTTGGGGGGGGGGAGGCTCGCAGGGGGGGGGAGACTGCACCTTGGGGGGGGGAGGCTCGCAGGGGGGGGGGAGACTGCACCTTGGGGGGGGGGGGGAGGCGGCTCGCAGGGGGGGGGGAGACTGCACCTTGGGGGGGGGGGGGGAGAGGCGGCTCGCAGGGGGGGGGGAGACCACCTTGGGGGGGGGGGGGAGAGGCGGCTCGCAGGGGGGGGAGACCACCTTGGGGGGGGGGGGGGGGGAGAGGCGGCTCGCAGGGGGGGGAGACTGCACCTTGGGGGGGGGGGGAGGCGGCTCGCAGGGGGGGGAGACTGCACCTTGGGGGGGGAGGCTCGCAGGGGGGGGGGAGACTGCACCTTGGGGGGGGGAGGCTCGCAGGGGGGGGAGACTGCACCTTGGGGGGGTGGAGGCTCGCAGGGGGGGGGGAGACTGCACCTTGGGGGGGGGGAGGCTCGCAGGGGGGGGAGACTGCACCTTGGGGGGGTGGAGGCTCGCAGGGGGGGAGACTGCACCTTGGGGGGGGGGCTCTCGCAGGGGGGGAGACTGCACCTTGGGGGGGGGCTCGCAGGGGGGACTGCACGAAGAATGGATGGATGGGGCACATCTGGGGTGGGGACTGTAGGATGGATAGGGGCACATCTGGGGTTTATAAATCCAGTGAATAAAGACCACAATGTGAGTCAATCAGTGACGTTTCGGTCCTTCCTTGGACCTTTATCAAACTCACACTATAAAGATACATAAGAAAAATACAAAGTGAATATTCTCTGAAAGGTGCATGAATATTAGAGCAAACATCATACAAATTACTTGTGGAAAGATCCATAGAAAAGATTTATCTATAGAACAGAAAATGGGCACAATTGGAACATGGCCTCGTCCCCAGCGGCTGCAATATCCCATAATATTCACTTTGTATTTTTCTTATGTATCTTTATAGTGTGAGTTTGATAAAGGTCCAAGGAAGGAACGAAACGTCACTGATTGACACACATTGTGGTCTTTATTCACTGGATTTAAAAAATAAAAAAAATGTTTGAAAATATTTTGGATATTTTGAGTGCCGGATTTATTTCTTCACTTTATTCTGATTTGATGTCAGATGGTGAGAAAAACCTGCAGATGTGTCTGTATAGAGAGCGGAGGGAAAACCTGCAGATGTGTCTGTATAGAGAGCGGAGGGAAAAACCTGCAGATGTGTCTGTATAGAGAGCGGAGGGAAAAACCTGCAGATGTGTCTGTATAGAGAGCGGAGGGAAAAACCTGCAGATGTGTCTGTATAGAGAGCGGAGGGAAAAACCTGCAGATGTGTCTGTATAGAGAGCGGAGGGAAAAACCTGCAGATGTGTCTGTATAGAGAGCGGAGGGAAACTTCTCGTTTTTCTTACCGCCTCCTCAGCCCTGGTGTGGAGGACGTCGCTGTGGAGGTATCATACCGTGCTTGTATTATACATTATGGGGCAGTGAAAGGGGAATCTTTGGGCTATAAGAGGAAAATTACTGTGTAAGGGCTGTAAAGTTGGGAGAGGTTCCTATATGACCCAGTTGAATATTAATTACATTTTTATTTTTGGGGGGAGGGGTACCAATTACAACTTCCGCTATGGGGTCCCATGATTTCTATGTACACCTCTGTCCACCCCCTTAAAGAAAAACAATTAAATAAAACTAATTTTCCTCAATTAGACTTTCAAAAATACAACTCCTTTTGGATTATTCCAGGGGGCTCCTCTATAGTATCCAGTGCGTGGGGGAGAGGGGGAGAACCATGGATGGTTGCAAGGAAGCAACCAGGGAGGGGCAGGGGGGGGAGGGTATTGGATGGCGTTTCGGGGTAGCCCGAGCAGTAACAACAACAGAGATTTAAACACCTTGACTATTGACATGTGGTATGGGTGAACTCCCAGCGTAACACACACTTTGAGCCTATTTGACCCGTTTTTAATTATCAACAGTTTGCCCTGGAAACAGATGCCTGACAGGGGATGCATATACAGAGTTTAGCCACGTGTCCCAAATGTGAAGTATTTTGTTTTTGGCGCGGATGGAGTGAGCCAGACAGAACTCGTATTGGCATTGGAGGTTAATTCGGTTATATAGTTCAACTAATGTAGGCGTCTTTGGGGATTTCCAGTGCAAACTTATGCAATATCTGGCAGCTACTAGAATGTGAACTAATAAACCCCTGGATTCCCAAGAGAACTCCTCTATACCCACGTTTAGCACTGCCAGAGCCGGATTCGGATTAATAGGATTGCCTGTCAGCTCACCCATCAGGCCAAACACCTCCAACCAGAACGAGAAAACCTTGGGACAAGCCCACCAGCAGTGACCAAGAGTACCCCTTTGGAGGCAGCCCTTCCAACAATGTGGCGAATAATTTGGGAGGAACTGTGCTAAGCTGGCTGGGGACCGATACCATCGCAGGTGTACTTTTTTCAGTTGCTCCAGATGATTTATACACTTGGAATATTTTTGGATATTTGCTGATGCCGAGTGCCAGTTTGAAGGTGAGGTAGAGACACTAAACTCCACGTCCCATTTATTCATATAAGGAGATTTTTGCTCTTCGGGGGGGTTATTGAGCCATTTGTATGTCGAGGAGATACCTTTGGATTTAATTATCTTTTTAAATACCAAAGCTTTTGTTGTAGGTAACAGAGGCTTTGACTTTGGAGGAAATTTAGAGGCCAGAAAATGACTAATTTGGATGTGTTGATAGAAACAGCCCTTTAAAGAGGGGTGTTCCCGTACTATTTAATTAAAGGGGTTAACACCCAAATCAGAGTATAGATCCGCCAGCACTGTAATGCCAGATCCCTCCCACCTGGCCAGATTCAAAAAGGGGATTTGAGATTCCAACGACTTGAGGGAAATCTCTGAAAGAGGAATCTGAATCTTATGAATCAAGTCATTTCGCCAGACCTCCAGGGAGGCTGACATGGTGGGAACACACGGGGAGAACCGTGAACGGCTCAAATATTCTGCTTCCATCATTCTTCTGACCGAGCCCTGGCGGGACAGGAAATTTTCAATCTGAGCCCATCTATGTGAATTACCTGGACGCCACCATTCCTTTAGTGATTCAATTAGTAAGGCTTTATAATATGCCGTTATGTTTGGGGTGCCCAATCCCCCTAAGTCATATGGGGGGTATAACACTTTACCTGCGACCCTAGCCCTTTTATTACCCCAGACAAATTTGTTAGTCAACGATTGAAGTTTCATCAGGGTTTTGTGAGAAATTTTGATGGGAAGGCATCGGAGCACATACAATATTTTGGGTAAGAAAACCATTTTAAAGGACTGTATCCTGGCCATCCAGGACAATATTTTTTCATACCTTCCCAATTCCTTTTCTAAATTTTGGATCAGAGGTTCCAAATTTTCTTTAATTAACATCTGCGATGGTGTCAGCTTAATACCCAAATAAGGTATCCCCCTGTCGCACCATTTGAATTGAAAGGCCCCCCTCCAGCGCACTCCTGGCCTCCGCCGGTACATTAAACGGCAGTATCAAAGACTTTGCCGCATTAAGCTTATAATACGACACTTTAGAAAAGTTTGATAATGTGTTCACCACTGCTGGAATCGACACTGCAAGGTTAGAACAGGAAATTATCACATCGTCTGCGTATAAACCAAGTTTATGTTCAAATTCCCCAACTCTTATACCAGAAATGGCTATGTTTTTTCGTATAGCTTCCGCCAGAGGTTCTACCACTAAAGCAAAAATAGCGGGAGACAATGGACACCCCTGGCGGGTGCCATTACTTATTTGAAATTTAGATGACAGAAACCCCGATGCCAACACTGACGCATTTGGGTAAGAGTAGAGGGCTAGAATGGATGACTTGATTTTCCCCAAGAACCCGAATTTTGTTAGAACTCTCTCCAGGTATCCCCAGTGCACCCTGTCAAAGGCTTTTTCAGCATCAAGAGACCGGAATGCACTGGGTTCACCCGAGATCTCCACCAGTCCAATCAAGTCAAGCATCCGTCTGGTGCCATCCTTAGATTGCCTCCCTGTCACAAACCCAACTTGGTCTGGAGCCACTAAGGTCGGGATCACTTTATGAAGTCTATCTGCCACTAGTTTGGCATAAATTTTAACATCACAATTTAGGAGTGAAATGGGCCTAAAATTACCCGGGGTGTCTGCAGGTTTCCCTGGCTTTGGTAGCGTGATAATTATCGCTTCTAAGTTGTCTGGGGAAATTGACCCTTTATTTTGCCAAAAATTGAAGGTTTTTGACATAAAGGGGGACAGAGTGGATGTAAATTGTTTGTAATATTCGTATGGCAGCCCATCGGGGCCCGGGGCAGAGTTAGACTTAGTCATTTTGATGGCACCTAGGATTTCATGTGTAGTAAAGGGAAGATTAAGTTCCTCTAATTGCTCATCTGAGACCCGGGGAAGATCCAGGGTGTCTAGGAAACCCTGTATATCCACTTGAGTCGGCTGTGACGTATTGGAATCATATTTTAGATTATACAGGGCCTCATAGTATTTCGCAAATGCTTCTGCTATTTCAATGGGATGTCTAGTGATTGTTCCGTTCGGGTCCCTCAGGAATTCTATTTTAGATTGGATCTCACGTTTTTTCGTCCTTCTTGCCAATAAGGACCCCGCTCTATCCCCCATAGCATAAAATGTCGATCTATTTTTTTTAAGATTATGTTTGTATTTTTGCAGGAGTAGGGATCTTAGTTGGAATCTATGGGTTACAATTTCTTTAGTCAAGTTAGGGGATGCTTTGGCTTTATTCAGGGATTCAAGGTGATGAATACGGGTTAATATATATTTAATATCTGCGTCTTTTTTCCGTTTTTGGATGGAGGCTATTTTTATGAGCTGCCCTCTGACTACGGCTTTATGCGCAGCCCACAGGGTCTCGTCAGAAATTTCCCCATTATTATTAAGTTTAAAATATTCTGTTAACACTGACTCTACTTCATCATGTACCTTCTGCCTACCAAGCAAGCTGGTATTCAGTCTCCACCTAGGGGAATTTTGAACATTAAAGCTACCCTGAACAGACAGAGATCGGCGCATGATCTGTCCAAGTAATTAAACCAATATCAGCTGCCACACAATTACTTATAGATTTGCTGTCGACCAAAAAAAAATCAATTCTACTGTATGAGCGATGCCTGGAAGAGAAGAATGTATAGTCTCTTTCTGATGCGTGCAAATATCTCCAGATGTCATGAAAATGGAATTCATTGATGAGATGCTTAAGTTCCTTAGCATGTGGGATGCTGGTGTTGGAGCAATCCATGGAGCGTATTACAGGTATATTAAAGTCTCCACAGATGATTTCCGCCCCTGTGGCAGTATCTTTGAATGCTTGGAAAAATTTCCTAGCAAAGGTCAATTGTGATGAATTTGGGGAGTAGACCGTTGCCAAGGTATAAGGGACGCTGTTGATATAACAAGACAAAATAATATATCTTCCATCCGCTCCATAACTGACATTTATCAATTTAAAGGCCACTGAGTTCTTTATTAAAATGGCCACTCCTCTTCTTTTTTTTTGAGTCATTAGCAAAAAAGGTGTGTTGGAAGCTTGGATGAAGTAGCCGTTTATTATCTATGGAAAGAAGGTAGGTCTCCTGAATGCACGCTATATCACAGTTAGATGCCTTCACCTCTCTCCACATCATTGACCTTTTTGCTGGGGAGTTGAGTCCGTTCACATTAATAGACAATATCTTAATTCTCATATTGGAGCCGCAGGGGGGTTTGAATTCCTAGGAACGCCATCAGGGATGAGAGGGGCTAGACCAGCAAGGAATTGAGAGAAATTTCCAGATAAAATTAAGGAACGTTTGTGTGAAGAGGAACAAAAACAAAAAAATTCCAACAACACCGGTTTGGCCCGAGTAGGGTGCCCGGTGTATAACCGCTCGCCATAGGCGAGAACATCAGGGGGGCTACGTGACATCCCGTGTCACAGGAGCAGGGACAGCAGGTGCCATAAGCAGGAAGGAGTCCCAGCTAAGCTACTGACCATTCAGGGTTAATCCTGTCTGGAGGGCCTCTATGATTCTCCTGCCCACCAGGGTTTGGTGGGTGGGCTATTCCCCAGTCATCCAGCAGTTTGCCCAGCTGAGAAGGAGTATGACATATGTGAGTGCCTCCATCTTTGAAAATTATCATCTTCACCGGAAAACCCCACTTGTACTTGATGTCTTGATCTCTAAGGAGTTTAGAAAGGTGGGCAAATTCTCTTCTTTTATTAAGAGTTGCAGCAGAAAGATCTGGGAAGATTTTTAGTCCCATGAAAGTGTCTGGCAGGGCTGGATTTCCCCTCAGTGTGTGAAGCACAGCTTCTTTTGTTTTATAGAAATGAAGTCTAGCCAGGACATCTTTAGGCAGAGCTGGATCTATGCCTTTGGCTTTAGGGACTCTATGAATCCTGTCCACTATCAGGTCTCTGGTGTCCCATCCAGGGAGTATAAGCTGCAGAAACTTGTGGAAGTATTCCTGGAGGTCTTTATCTGCTACTGATGAGGGAATCCCTCTGATTTTTAGGTTATTTCTTCGGGATCTGTCCTCTATATCACTGATTTTAAGTTTTAGTGCCTCCACCTCCTTTTCCAAAGCTGTGTTAGCATCTATCAGATTGTTATGTGATATTGCAAATTCAGCCATTTTAGTTTCTACATGCTCTGTGCGATCACCTAGAGACCTGATCTCTTCCTTCAGCTCTCTTACTATTTCTCTGAGATCAGCCTGCAAGGAAGCCCTCAGCGTTTTCAGCAGAGCTTGCATTGTTTCCTCTGTCAGAGGAATGGCTGTGCAGCCTCTCAAGCAGCCTGTATCTCCTTGTGAGGAGTGGGAAGAAGCTGAGTGGGAAGCCATCTTGCTTGGTGAGGAGAGATCCCTATCCAGGGGGAAGAAGTCTGTCAGTTTGGCTGGAGTGCCAGTTTTTTTTAGGTCTCCCCTTAAGGTACCGTCACACTAAGCAACTTACCAGCGATCCCAACAACGATAGGGATCGCTGGTAAGTTGCTAGGAGGTTGCTGGTGAGCTGTCACACTGCGGCGCTCCAGCGATCCCACCAGCAACCTGACCTGGCAGGGATCGCTGGAGCGTGGCTACACGAGTTGCTGGTGAGCTCACCAGCAACCAGTGTCCAGCCACACGTGCAGAGAGCAGGGAGCAGCGCACACTGAGCGCTGGCTCCCTGCTCTCCTACTTACAGCACACAACGGGTTAATTACCTGATGTGTGCTGCAGCTAAATGTGCACAGAGCAGGGAGCAGCGCACACTGAGCGCTGGCTCCCTGCTCTCCTAGTTACAGCACACATGGGGTTAATTACCCGATTTGTGCTGCAGCTACACGTGCAGAGAGCAGGGAGCAGTGCACAATGCTTAGCGCTGGCTCCCTGCTCTCCTAGTTACAGCACACATCAGGTTAATTAACCCGATGTGTCCTGCAGCTAGCTACATGTGCACAGAGCAGGAGCCGGCAGCACAGGCAGTGAGAGCGGGGGAGGCTGGTATCGAAGGTAAATATCGGGTAACCAAGGACAGGGCTTCTTGGTTACCCGATGTTTACATTGGTTACCAGCCTCTGCAGGAGCCGGCTCCTGCTGCCTGCACATTTAGTTGTTGCTGTCTCGCTGTCACACACAGCGATCTGTGCTTCACAGCAGGACAGCAACAACTAAAAAATGGCCCAGGACATTCAGCAACAACCAACGACCTCACAGCAGGGGCCAGGTTGTTGCTGGATGTCACACACAGCAACATCGCTAGCAACTTCACAAAAGTTGTTCGTTAGCAGCGATGTTGCTAGCGATGTTGCTTAGTGTGACGGGGCCTTTAGGCATAGCTGGGGGCTGGGGTTACTCACACCTCCTGTAGCTGGTAATCCTGTTATCTGTGAGCTGATAAGAGCCCGTTTATCCTGCTGTCAGCACAGAGCTCTCCTTCAAGCAGCCATCGCCATCAGCGTGCAGGCCACGCCCCCCTTTAACCCCTTCTTGATATGCAACATATTACATCCTATTACCTCTTATGGGCTCAGAAGCTGAGACTCCATTATTGCCAGCAGATGATGTCTGAATTATTCAGTGGAGGTAAGCTTCACCCACTGTTAACTTTTCAGTCTTTGATTGCAGCATTCGCAGCTCGCAGCCTATGGGTTACAACATTGGACATATCCAACACCCCCAGCAACGTTATCGTTGGGTGCAGATGGGTCGCCATAATAGCTGGGGGTCTGCTAAAGACCCCTTGCCCTATATAAGGGTGCTCCTATGATCTCCACACCTAGATACATTCCTTCAGTGGTTAGAGGAAAAACTCCACAAAACCAGACTAAGGGTATGTGCGCACGTTGCTTTTTACCTGCTTTTTACCTGCTTTTTTGCTGCTTTTTCTTCTGCGCTGTTTAATGCCAAAATGGATGTGTTCTTCTATTCAAGCAAAGTCTATGGGAATTTGGGTTTCTTGTTCACACTATGTTGTTCAAAATGCTGCCTTTTTGTGGCAGAACTTTGGTCAAAAACTCAGCTTTGCAGTGCAAAAGCCAAATGGCAAAAACAATTGACATGTTGTTTCTTTGAAAAGCTGAGTTTTTGACCAAAGTTCTGCCACAAAAAGGCAGCATTTTGAACAACATAGTGTGAACAAGAAACCCAAATTCCCATAGACTTTGCTTGAATAGAATAACACATCCATTTTGGCATTAAACAGCGCAGAAGAAAAAGCAGCAAAAAAGCAGGTAAAAAGCAGGTAAAAAGCAACGTGCGCACATACCCTAATAATGCAGGGGATCCAATTAGAATTAATGGTCCACCTGCTGCACAAGCTTATATACATAATAGGGAAAAGAGGAACGACAAGCTTTTAAAGTGCAAAAAAATGTGACAGGTTTTTATTATTATGGCAGGTGACAATTCATTACAAGATTAAAAGCACTTAAGAACAGAGACCTAAAAAAGACAGTATCCTGTTTCCCCCCACATCCCAACACACATGTATATATCTGTAAACATAGACATGGAAAGAATGGTAGCTGATTCTCGGCACAATAACCCAAATTAACACATATGCATTTCAGTGTTAAAGCCAATTACGCTGGTAGATGTTGCAGATAGTGCCCGGAAACAAAGGTTAGGGGAATCATCACAATGGATGATAAGGGGGACATGGAGCCAAAGGTGAACAGCTCAAGGTAATAGCCTTTAAGGTCTCAGAGCGACCCTCATACCAGCCCAACGTATGTTTCAATGACGATTTTCTTATCTTCTTCAGGGAAAAAGGTGCTGTAAAGTATGCCCACCAAAAGCCGGTTTTTAAATGCGCGCCGATCAAAGCCGGGATTCCCCGGAAGTGACGTATCGGCGCATGCGCAGACCGCCGCCGCCGAGTCCGAGCGCCACTACGCCGTCACGCCAGTTCGCGCATGCGCGGGAGCGGGGACGCGTCACCATGGCTCCCGCGCATGCGCGCGGCGTATAGACGGCAGCAATGACACAGGACAAGGCAGGACGGACCCCGCACGCGCACAGACACAGCCGGGGATAAAAATACCATATTGTAACAACAGTGGCACAAGAATCAGTACAGGAAAATTCGTGAGTCCAATAAGGGGAGCTGTAGTAGGATGCTTCCGTGTATATATCGGAATTTCTTTCTTGTTCTTCCCTCCTACACCGCTGCATGAATTGTGAAGAGAAGTCACTATTTATCCTGAAAACAGAGACGGGCAATATTATTGATGGGCCATTGGAAACGTAAAAAAGAGGGGAGGATGTAACATATGAATAAAAGCAGGGAATGAAAGGGAAGGAGACATTAAAATCTGTACAGAGGAGCAGAAGATTGCCAGTATTAACTATTTACATATAACATATTATTCATTCAGGAGTGGTCCAAAAAGGAGGGGGGGGGGCAGAGAATGCTATATCCTCCTGATCTAAAGAAAGGATGAATAGCTAATTGACTCATTTAGTCCCTTTGGGACCAATGTGTCCAGAACTGAGATCCATTTCGCCTCACACTGTGCGAGGCGTTTTTTAAGGTCACCACCCCTAATACCCCCATCTATGACATCAATACCTCTCACTTTCAACTGAGAGGGGTCGCAGGAGTGGTGTGACCTAAAATGCCTGGGTAGGGTTTTCAGAAGGGCAACATCCGTTGCCGCACCAGCCGCAGAAATGTCCCTCACATGTTCTCTGACCCTGATACGCAACTCCCGTGAGGTAAGGCCAACATAGGTCAGAGGACATGTGCAGGTCGCAAAGTATACCACGTGTGTAGTACTACACGTGATGTACTGCTTGATGGTAAATGTATTCCGGCCGTAGGTAGAGGAGAAAGATGTGCTGCGGATTATGTTGTTACATGCCATACAGTGGCCGCAAGGATAGCAGCCACATAATGGGATCCTAGGGCCAAAAAAGTTAGATTTAGGAGGAACATAATGGCTCCTCACCAGATGGTCCTTTAAGTTTTTGGCCCTCCTCGGCGTCATCAAGGGATTCTTAGGAAGTGTCTCAGCCAGGACCGGATCGGTTAGCAGCACTGACCAATGTTTCTTCATGATGTCACGCATAGTGGTCCATTCCTGGCTAAACGTCCCAATGAACCTCACCACGGTCTCTGACTTGTTGGAGTCCTTTGGGGCATATTTTAATAGTTGTGCACGAGGGGTTTTTTTGGCCCTATTGTAACCCCGCTGTACGCTTCTCTTGCTGTATCCCCTGTCGAGGAAGCGGTCTCGAAGGTCTGCTGCCTGGGCCTCGAAGGAGGCATCTGAGGAGCAGATGCGCCTCATCCTTAAAAATTGCCCTGTCGGGATGGCGCGTATAACAGGTGGATTATGGGCGGATGTGGCGTGAAGCAACGCATTGACGGACGTACCTTTACGGTATACGTCCGTCTGGACCGACCTCTTATTGTCAATTTGGATCTTGATATCCAAGAAGTCGATCTCGTGGTTGCTACTTTTATAGGTCAATTTAATGTTAAACTTGTTGGAATTAAGTTGCCGCATAAATTGATCAAGTCGCTCCGCTGGGCCCTGCCACACAAAAAGAATGTCATCTATGTATCTTAGCCAACACTGCACATGGGCGGAAGCCTCCACGCCCCCATCACCGAATACCAGCCTCTCCCAGTATCCCAGGAAGAGGCCGGCGTATGAGGGCGCACAGGCCGCGCCCATGGCAGTGCCGCGCCGCTGTAAGTAGAAAACATCTTTGAAAACAAAATAATTGTGTGACAGGGCGAAACGGAGCAACTCTAAGATCAAATCGCCCATAGCGCCACCCCGACCGGACATTTCAAGAAAGAAGTGCACCGCCCTGAGCCCATCCTCATGGGCTATACAGGTATACAGACCCTCGACGTCCGCTGTGACCATCAGCATATCGTCCTCCATAAAGATGCCGTCAACTCGTCCCAGGACGTCCGTCGTGTCGCGGACATAAGAGGGTAGTGTCTCTACTATAGGTTTTAAATAATAGTCTATGAATCGACATATAGGCTCGCACAGACCCTCTATGCCGGACACGATAGGACACCCCGGAGGGTTGACAGCATCTTTATGGATCTTAGGTAGGACGTAAAATGTGGGCGTTTTGGGGTATTTCTTACATAGGCCTTCCAGCATTTTTTTAGTAATGATTCCCTCCTCATGAGCCCGTGTCAGAATCGCGGTGAGGTCCCTGGAAAATCCAGCCAAGGGGCTACTCGGAAGTCTGTTATACGTTCCTCTGTCACGCAACTGCCTAAGAACTTCATGTTCATACTTGTCATGAGAAAGGACCACAATATTCCCCCCCTTGTCCGCAGGCTTGATGACTATATCCTCATAGTTCTGTAATTCCATGAGGGCCGTCCGTTGGGTGTGTGTCAGATTATCGCCCCTACGTTTAATGGGGATCTTTCTAAAGTCTTCGCTGACCAATCTTGTGAAGATCTCAACGGCTGGGCTCAAGGACAAGGGAGGGAATTTTGTGGACCTCGGCAAGAGGGACTGAGGAAACGTACCTGCAGAAGTATGTTCTTGCTCCTGGAGGAGATCCTCCAAATTTTGAATAGCGTCTCTTTCCACTTGACTCGCCGAAGCATGGTCCCGCTTGTGAAAGAGTTTTTTTAAAATTAGTTTGCGAGCAAACAAATTAACATCTTTCAAAGCTGTAAAGAGATGGAATGAGTTGGAGGGGGAAAAAGTCAAACCTCGTGACAGTACCTCCACCTGAGCATCGGAAAGAGTGCGTGCTGATAAGTTTATTACCTGCAACTTCTTGTCGGTTTTCTTGGTCTTTCCATATGGTCCGGGCTGACGATTTCTTTGCTTAACCCTGGCTCCGACAGTTTCGGCGGCAGAAAACGCACTCTCCGATGCTCCAGAGGAGGACCCGTCGGCCGATGTATGGGACACCAAAGATACAGATCTCTGGCGTTGATATTTGCCGGAGCGCACATAATTACGCCCCCTAATGTTTTCAACTTTCCACCTATAGGCCTTATTCGTGGAGTAATCTGTTATGTCCCTCTTAAGTTTTTTGAGTTTGTATGCTTTAATCTCCTTCTCCCATCTCTCCAACTCTTGTTCCATCTCAATTTTGAACCGAGCGATGACCCCTGGTGTGCATTTCTCATTCATTGTTTTTTCTAAGGACTCAAGTTCCGTCTCAATCGTAGTGAGAGTGGCGGAATTATGCTCACTCAACAGAATAAGAAAACCCTTAGAGCATTCCTGAGCTAACTCCTCCCATTTTGTTTTAAAATTCTCCTCCTCCAGGACAAAGGAGGGAAATACTTGGATCCTAAGTCCACGTGGAACCAGACCTTTCTCAAGGTATTTACCCAAAAAGGCCCGCTTCCACCATAGTTTAGTGCGCTTTTTGGATAACTCCTTATATCTGGCAATCATTGCATCGTCTGAACAGGTATCAACATCTCCCTTGCCTGCGTCACCATTAGCCATCAATACTCCATCAATTTGAGAGAGCCAGTTGGTATCCCTGGCTCTGAAATTCATGTCGGTTGAGGAGGGAAGATCTGTGAAAAACACAGTAAATGAACAAATTAGAGAAAAACTCCACAAAACCAGACTAATAATGCAGGGGATCCAATTAGAATTAATGGTCCACCTGCTGCACAAGCTTATATACATAATAGGGAAAAGAGGAACGACAAGCTTTTAAAGTGCAAAAAAATGTGACAGGTTTTTATTATTATGGCAGGTGACAATTCATTACAAGATTAAAAGCACTTAAGAACAGAGACCTAAAAAAGACAGTATCCTGTTTCCCCCCCACATCCCAACACACATGTATATATCTGTAAACATAGACATGGAAAGAATGGTAGCTGATTCTCGGCACAATAACCCAAATTAACACATATGCATTTCAGTGTTAAAGCCAATTACGCTGGTAGATGTTGCAGATAGTGCCCGGAAACAAAGGTTAGGGGAATCATCACAATGGATGATAAGGGGGACATGGAGCCAAAGGTGAACAGCTCAAGGTAATAGCCTTTAAGGTCTCAGAGCGACCCTCATACCAGCCCAACGTACGTTTCAATGACGATTTTCTTATCTTCTTCAGGGGAAAAGGTGCTGTAAAGTATGCCCACCAAAAGCCGGTTTTTAAATGCGCGCCGATCAAAGCCGGGATTCCCCGGAAGTGACGTATCGGCGCATGCGCAGACCGCCGCCGCAGAGTCCGAGCGCCACTACGCCGTCACGCCAGTTCGCGCATGCGCGGGAGCGGGGACGCGTCACCATGGCTCCCGCGCATGCGCGCGGCGTATAGACGGCAGCAATGACACAGTACAAGGCAGGACGGACCCCGCACGCGCACAGACACAGCCGGGGATACAAAATACCATATTGTAACAACAGTGGCACAAGAATCAGTACAGGAAAATTCGTGAGTCCAATAAGGGGAGCTGTAGTAGGATGCTTCCGTGTATATATCGGAATTTCTTTCTTGTTCTTCCCTCCTACACCGCTGCATGAATTGTGAAGAGAAGTCACTATTTATCCTGAAAACAGAGACGGGCAATATTATTGATGGGCCATTGGAAACGTAAAAAAGAGGGGAGGATGTAACATATGAATAAAAGCAGGGAATGAAAGGGAAGGAGACATAAAATCTGTACAGAGGAGCAGAAGATTGCCAGTATTAACTATTTACATATAACATATTATTCTGCAACATCTACCAGCGTAATTGGCTTTAACACTGAAATGCATATGTGTTAATTTGGGTTATTGTGCCGAGAATCAGCTACCATTCTTTCCATGTCTATGTTTACAGATATATACATGTGTGTTGGGATGTGGGGGGAAACAGGATACTGTCTTTTTTAGGTCTCTGTTCTTAAGTGCTTTTAATCTTGTAATGAATTGTCACCTGCCATATTAATAAAAACCTGTCACATTTTTTTGCACTTTAAAAGCTTGTCGTTCCTCTTTTCCCTATTCCTTCAGTGGTGTAGTTTTCAAAATGAGATTTGTTGGGGGTTTCCACTGTTGAAGCACATCAAGGGCTTTACAAATGTGACATGGCATCCGCTATCTATTTCAGCCAATTTTGTTCTCCAAAAGTCAAATGTTGCTCCTTCCATTCCAAGCCCTGCCGTGGACACAAGCAGTATTTTCCACCACATATGGGGTATCGGCGTACACTCGAGAAATCGCACAACAGAACACAACAGAATTATATATAAATGAAAATTTGTAGTTAAAGCCACACTTTTGTGGGAAACATTAAACTCTTTATTTTTTCCTTCCACATTGCTTTAATTCCTGTGACGAATCTAAAGTGTACTTTGGCTTTCCATTACTGCTCTAGGAATATTACAAAAAAAGGGACACATAGCTAATATGAAAAATGAGTAAAACTATAGGCATTGCATTATTGATTTAGAGATATTTGCAAAGAGAGCTTCTTAGCTTATGTATTGGCTTATCCATGTGAGCCCGATAACCTCGACAAGGTGATCTCATTATATTGGGAACCTAACAGCACACTTGAGAGAAAAAAACATGAATCGCATTTGCACATCCCAAAATCATACCTTGATCTAAAGCCACTAGGCAAAAATTAAGTACCTGAACATGAGGTTCTTGGTTTTACATTCTGGTCAGTTAACGCACTGGGAGCTTGTGGAAGGTGAGTGTACCGGTCCTTTCACAGAGTGCTGGTGTTGTGTGGCGGCCATTGCTGTGGTAGTTTTGTGTCGGTGGGGCGGTGTGGCCTGGAGTCATGGGGACTCTGCCTTGCAGCATGGGTGTTGTGAGGCACCAGGTCACCTGCCCTGTTGTTGGTGTATTGTTGGTGTAGCGATGGACGGCGCTGCACTTTTGAGGCATAGAATAGGGACTCACTCAGAGATTCGCCATGACGTGGCAGGGGGCTTCATACAGTCTGATCACAATGTTAAGCCAAGAACCTCATGTTCAGGTATTTCATTTCTGCTTGCGGCTTTAGATCAAAGATATGACTTTAGGACGTGGGAATCATGTCTTTTTTCTTCCAGGTGTGCTATATTGGAAACCTAACCTTAAATGCGTCTGCGTGATTAAAAATCTGCATGTCTGGGCAGATAGGTTCCTGGCAAAATAAGATG
The DNA here is from genome assembly GCF_048569485.1 of Anomaloglossus baeobatrachus. Taxonomy (NCBI): domain Eukaryota; kingdom Metazoa; phylum Chordata; class Amphibia; order Anura; family Aromobatidae; genus Anomaloglossus; species Anomaloglossus baeobatrachus. The sequence continues at coordinate 63,880 of NW_027445228.1, forward strand.
GTGGACACATCCTGGCTATAGGACGGAGTGCTTGGTCAGGTGCTTGTCAAGATTATCGGGCTCACAAGGATTAGCCAATACATAAGCTAAGACTCACTTTCCAAATATCTCTAAAGCAATAAGGCAATGGTTATGTTGTTTTACTAATTTTTCTCATTACCTATGTAGTAATCCCTTTTTTCTAATATTTCTACAGCAGTAATGCAATGCTAAAGTATCCTGGATATGCTTTTGTAGATACGATTTATTGAATTTCGTTTTGAGCACTTCGAATGGTGCACTTTAAAATTATATCATTTTGTGTATTTTCTGTCACATAGGCCTTTTCAAGTAAAGCTTTGCTACACACTTAGAAATTTGTATGGATTTATGTGTGTCTGTGTATGTTTGAGGTTATATTATTAAAAGCTTATAACTTCAATTTTGTTTGACAGATGACGCTACCAGGAGTTCAACACAGAATGCTAAGGGAAGTGAAAGTCACAAAGGAGAGAAGCCATATTCATGTTCAGAATGTGGGAAATGTTTTGCCACCAAATCAGATCTCATTACACATGAGAGAATTCATACAGGAGTGAAGCCATATTTATGTTCAGAATGTGGGAAATGTTTTTCTCAGCAATCAACTCTCATTACACATGAGAGAATTCACACAGGAGAGAAGCCATATTCATGTTCAGAATGTGGGAAATGTTTTTCTCAGCAATCACATCTCATTGCACATGAGAGAATTCACACAGGAGAGAAGTCATATTCATGTTCAGAATGTGGGAAATGTTTTGCTCAGCAATCACATCTCATTACACATGAGAAAATTCACACAGGAGAGAAGCCATATTCATGTTCAGAATGTGGAAGATGTTTTGCTGAGAAATCAGGTCTTTTTAAACATAAGCGAATTCACACAGGAGAGAAGCCATATTTATGTTCAGAATGTGGGAAATGTTTTTCTCAGCAATCATGTCTCATTATACATGAGAGAATTCACACAGGAGAGAAGCCATATTCATGTTCAGAATGTGGGAAATGTTTTGCTGAGAAATCACATCTCATTATACATGAGAGAATTCACACAGGAGAGAAGTCATATTCATGTTCAGAATGTGGGAAATGTTTTCCTCATAAATCACGACTTCATATACATGAGAGAATTCACACAGGAGAGAAGCCATATTCATGTTCAGAATGTGGAAAATGTTTTGCTCAGAAATCACATCTTATTACACATGAGAGAATGCACACAGGAGAGAAGCCATAGTCATGAATAGAATGTCTGTTTTAGTAAATATTAATAGACTTTTACTATCTGTTAATAAAGTTAATTTCATGGGTCATTACGGTTGTGTACTTTTTATGATGGATCATTTACAATCTTTTTACATTTTTTTTTCTAATTTTTGAGGGGGAGAAAAATCTTTTTTTTTTTTTTGTTTTTTTTTATAGCCAAGTTGTACTCTTCATCCATTTGTGTATTGCTTTAATGAGAGCAGAATCCATTTTGTCAAATCTACACTCCATTTTGTCAAATCTACACTCCAATTTGTCTTTGTAGAGTCTGTACTGTGTCTCCCCAGGTGTAATGCAGCAGACACCTCTGCTTACTTTAGATAAGGACTTGTATAGTTTCAGTTTCTTTGTTAAAAGTGAAGCTTACGGGTGCTTTACACGTTACGACATCGCTAGCGATGTGACACGCCAGATCGCAGATGCGATCTGCCGAGATCGCACATGTGACCAGTGCTATAAAAACTACCTATGTGCGATCTTGGCAGATCGCATTTTCCATCTGGTGTGTCACATCGCTAACGAGATCGCTAGTGATGTCGCAACGTGTAAAGCACCCTTTAGGAATGTGAAACTAAAATATTTATATAAGACTATAGAAACGAGTGACGATGATGTAATTTTTTTTTTTTGTTGGAGACAAAGGGAGAGCTACTTCTGATACTTTATTGTCTCAGAGGGGCTTCTCGAATACATACCGTGTATTTCCAAAAATAAGACAGTCTTTTATATTTTTTTTTTTTTTTTTTTTTTTGCTCCCCCAAAAATCACTAGGGCTTATTTTTGGAGGAGGTCTTATTCTTGGAGAAACACGGTTGGGGGGGTAAGTTTTTTTTTTTTTTTTTTTTTTTATTTACCCCCCCTACCTCCCAGGAGGCTCATACTCATATACACACACACCACATCACATCCAGCGCTTCCGGCCGCAGGAAATGATGAGAGCAAGTCACGTGTCCGGCCGCAGGTCCTGTTCTGCAGGTCCTTGCGCTCCACTGCACTGCCTCTCGGGATTCTGCCGGCGAGATGATGTTTGGATGTGGTGAGTATGTATGTGTGTGATCCGATGTTTGTGTGTACGATCTGATTGTGTGTGAGAGATCGGATGTGTGTGTGTGGGGGGGGGGGGGGGGCGGCGATCACTGTAGGTCATGCCGCTCAGCATCAGGTGAGTGACTGCATGGTGCCCACTGTCCATAATGAAGTGTCCTGCAGTATCTGTATCTTTTTTAGCTGCACAGATACTTCATTATTGATCTGCGACTAGGGCTTATTTTTGAAAAAACACGGTACATACATGATCTCTATAATTTAATTTAATTAGGACCACACACACAAAATCTTATGTCCCATGCTGAATGGCGACAACAAAATCTAGTGCCTGAACAGTGACCCACTCCTCCTGGGAACCGCTGATCCAATCACCTTGCCTTCCTCAGAAAGGCAACTCAAACTGTATCAAAAGGTAAGAAGCTTATTCTTAAAGTATTCGAATTTGATACATGGCCGATTTTGCAAATTTTTCTGAAATGGAGAATGGAGAGGGCTGTAATTTTTATTTTAGGTTACTTCAACTGTGACAGAATAAAAATAAATACAGAAAATTACATTGCATGATTTTTAAATAATGAATTTACCTTTTATTTCGTTAAATAGGTATTTGTTAAAATGTAAATACAGAACTTAGCATTTGGTACAGAAACCTTTGTTTGCAGTTACAGAGGTCAGACATTTCCTACATTTCTTGACCCAGTTTGCACACTCTGCAGCAGGGATTTTGGTTCACTCCTCCAAACAGATCTTCTCCAGATCTTTCAAGTTTCTTGGCTGTCACTGGGCTGCATTGAGTTTCAGTTCCTTCCAAAGATTTTCTATTAGACTCAGGTCCTTAGTTGCCCTGTCTGTGTGTTTCGGATCATCGTCATGCTGTAAGACCCAGCCACGACCCATCTTCAGTGCTCTAATACTAATTCTATTTTGGTCTCACTTGACCACATGACCTTCTCTCATGCCTCCCTCGATCATCCAGATGATCATTGGCAAGATTCAAATGAGCCTGGATGTGCTGACATGAGCAGGGGGACCATGTGTGCACTGCAGAATTTTAATCCATGATGGCATAGTGTGTTACAGTAATATTTGAGATTGTGGTCCCAGTTCTGTTGAGGTCATTGACCAGGTCCTCCTGTGTAATTCTGGACTGATTCTTGACCTTTCTTAGAATTATACTTACCCCCACGAGGCGAGATCTTGCATGGAGCCCCAAACCGAGTAAGATGACAGTCATTGAGGGGCGTGCATGCGTGCAGCAGAGCATTGGGAGGTGTCCGTGCTGCAAAGCATTGGGGGCCTGCATGCGACAGAGTATAGCGTGCGTGCGGCAGAGCATTAGGAGGCATGTGTGCGACATAGCATTGGGGAGGGGTGCGTGTGGCAAAGTATGGGGGGGGGGTGCGTGTGGCAAAGCATTGGGGTGTGTGTGTGCGGCAGAGAATTGCGGGCGGGCGCGAGGCAGAGCATTGCTGGTACTGGTCGTGGAGAGCGCTATGTAAGGAGCACTATGCAGCTGTCCTTGGTGACACTTTAGACATTAGGATCACTTTGCGCTCACCAACAAAATGGCTCTACTCTGTGATCCTAAACTTCATTCTCTCTTCTCATTCTTTTGGAAACACCCAGAACAGGAGGGTACATCACAGACATGAACAGATTCCACCCACTTTTCCTGCACTTGTAATGTTAGCTAGTTATACAATAGGTCTACAGTAGGATCGCAGCATCTGCTCCCCCTAGTGCTTAAGAGTGGAAAATATCAAATATTTTATTTTTCTCAAGTCACCCTCCACGACACCACAAAGGAAGTTACCTCTCCGCCCTAAGGCCGGCGTCACACTTGCAATTGCAAAATTGGTCTGATTCTCTTGCTGGAGAGTAGCACGAGCTGTGTCCTTGTGTCAATCTGTGTGCAATGCAATTCTGTGATTTTTCTCATGATTGTAGTCCATGTGCAATCCGTTTGTAATCTGTATGTGATGCGTGTTTCTTCATGCGATTTTGTCTCAAATCATTCAACACATGTTACCTGTTTATTTAAAAGGGCACGCCCCCACGTACCTCAATGGACTTGATGCCATTAGTGAAGTTTTTGCTGAACTGCATGCTTCATTGACCAACTGCATTATCAAAAACAAGATAATGTATTCTTTATTTGACCTTGAACACCACTGAGCGTGTTCTGCTTCACTGGGTTTTATCTCGTAGATTTTGTGAAACCTACCCAGATGCAACTACCGTATTTTTCGGACTATAAAAGACGCACCCTGGTTTTAGAGGAGGAAAATAGGAAAATAAAATTTTAACCAAAAAATATGGTCATGACACACTGTTATGGGGTGAGGATCTGCTGCTGACACTGTTATGGGGGTAATGTCCCCAAATTCTCTACTAAGGTACCCCATTCTAGTAAGGATTCTCCTCCCTTGTATATGATCCTGCTCATAATATACCCCCATCCATCCTGCTCATAATATACCCCCATCCATCCTGCTCATGAAATACCCCCCATCCATCCTGCTCATGATATACCCCCATCCATCCTGCTCATGATATACCCCCATCCATCCTGCTCATGATATACCCCCATCCATCCTGCTCATGATATACCCCCATCCATCCTGCTCATGATATACCCCCATCCATCCTGCTCATGATATACCCCCATCCATCCGGCTCATGATATACCCCCATCCATCCGGCTCATGATATACCCCCATCCATCCTGCTCATGATATACCCCCATCCATCCGGCTCATGATATACCCCCATCCATCCTGCTCATGATATACCCCCATCCATCCGGCTCATGAAATACCCCTCATCCATCCTGCTCATGATATACCCCTCATCCATCCTGCTCATGATATACCCCTCATCCATCCTGCTCATGATATGCCCCTCATCCATCCTGCTCATGATATACCCCTCATCCATCCTGCTCATGATATGCCCCTCATCCATCCTGCTCATGATATACCCCTCATCCATCCTGCTCATAATATACCCCTCATCCATCCTGCTCATGATATACCCCTCATCCATCCTGCTCATGATATACCCCTCATCCATCCTGCTCATGATATACCCCCATCCATCCTGCTCATGATATACCCCTCATCCATCCTGCTCATGATATACCCCCATCCATCCTGCTCATGATATACCCCCATCCATCCTGCTCATAATATACCCCTCATCCATCCTGCTCATGATATGCCCCTCATCCATCCTGCTCATGATATACCCCTCATCCATCCTGCTCATGATATACCCCTCATCCATCCTGCTCATAATATACCCCTCATCCATCCTGCTCATGATATGCCCCTCATCCATCCTGCTCATAATATACCCCTCATCCATCCTGCTCATGATATACCCCTCATCCATCCTGCTCATGATATACCCCTCATCCATCCTGCTCATGATATACCCCTCATCCATCCTGCTCATGATATACCCCTCATCCATCCTGCTCATGATATACCCCTCATCCATCCTGCTCATGATATGCCCCTCATCCATCCTGCTCATGATATACCCCTCATCCATCCTGCTCATGATATACCCCTCATCCATCCTGCTCATGATATACCCCTCATCCATCCTGCTCATGATATACCCCTCATCCATCCTGCTCATGATATACCCCTCATCCATCCTGCTCATGAAATACCCCCATCCATCCTGCTCATGATATACCCCCATCCATCCTGCTCATGATATACCCCCCATCCATCCTGCTCATGATATACCCCCATCCATCCTGCTCATGATATACCCCCATCCTGGTAAATGGCGTGTATCCTGTGGCACAGAAAAAAAATAAACGTTTCTCCTTACCTTTCCTCACTCCCTGAAGCACCGATCTGTCTCAGCTGCAGCGCCGCTGTGTGGAGCCGTCACCGTTGTCTGCAGCATCGCGAATCGATGTCTTCCTGTCTGTGCCTGGTCAGCTGATCTGGTGGATACTAGCGGCGCGCACAGCGATGACGTCATCGCTGTGCGCGCCGCTAGTGTCCAGATCAACTGACCGGCACAGACAGGAAGACATCGCGCGATGCTGCAGGGGAATGGCTCCACACACGGTGACGGGTGAGTGAACCGATTTACTGCTCCCCGCGCTGATAATGATGCACGGGGGCAGTGAATACAGCCACACATGATCACTCCAGGCTGTAGTTGCCAGGGGTGATCACGGCTGGCTGTTAATTATGCGCGCACCCCCCCGCCCATCACCCCGCCCACCTGTCAGCGCCGGTTTCGCTGACAGATGATGGGCGGCAGGATGGGCGTGCATATGTAATGAGCGGGCCCACGTGGTCACGGCAGGCGCTGCTACCTGCTCGTGTCCCCGATGGCCTGCTCCACCGCAGCACCCTCATTCCCTGCTGCAGCCCTGTAGTCAGACGATAAGACGCACCCCCCACTTTCCCCCAACATTTGGGGGGGAAAAAGTGCGTCTTATGGTCCGAAAAATACGGTATTCGTAGGCGTCGCAGATTTTGGATTCACCCACTCGTCCAGCATCGCTCTACTAGAGGCCATTTCCATCGCTTATATAAAAAATTACGAGATAATCCAAATGAATTTTATGCCTGCTGTAGAATAGGTTTGGAAATATTTGATTTCATATTAAATTTAATTCGCCCTTTAATCTGTAAACAAAATACTAGATTTAGGAAAAGTATTTGTGCAGAGGAGCGTCTTTTACTTACATTAAGGTATGTAATTATATTTTTTGAAAGAATGTGTAAAATGTAGTATTAAGTTATGTAATAACATTTTTAGAAACATCTCAATATTTAAGTCAAAATTTCCAGGACGTCCCTACAGACAGCACCACAGGAATTAATCCCCTTGACCTATACAGGGACAGGATCACGGAGGGGTTAAAAGGCCCCTCCCCACCTCCACCCTCCAGTGTTTTTCCTGTCCCTACAGGAGATGGTCTCATGAGAGTTGCTCCTGAATTGGAGATATTTTATCCTTTAGAATTTCATCATTAGTGTGTATCGGATCGGGGGGTCTCGGCCTTCCCTTCTACCTGTGAAGTGGCCCAGAGCTGAAACATCTCGAAAGAATGTCCCTCAGCCCCCACTCACTGTGTCAGAATGGGCTCAGGGGGTTTGGGGATCTCTCTGCCTTCCCTTCTCCCCGTGAAACGGCTCGGTGCTGAAACCTCTTAAAGCAGGGGTGAGGAATCTTTTTACTGTCGGGGTCCATTTGGAATTTCCTACTAACCTTCGGGGGCCGCACATTATCAACTTGAAAAATAACCCTGCTATATTTTGTCAAACGATTAATTAACTTACCCCTATTGTGGAGGCAGGAGCTGCTTCTCTTTGGTGCGGCGGTGATGTTCGGTGATGTTGATCATCTTGTTTCTCACAACTGCTTTTCCAGGTTTGTCTCTGTTTGGAGATGCTAGGGGCATATTCATCACAGGAGACACTGGGAGTACACATCACAGGAGGGGCTGGGGCATATAAATCACTAGGGCATGGACAGCCCTGGCAGTGGCATAGACATGACTGGGGACAAGGACAGCACGAGGAGGCAGCACAGACTGCACTAGGTGGCATCACTAGGGAGACACAGACAGGACTGGGGGAGCATAGACATCACTAGGGGGGCACGGACTGGGGGGCATAGACAGCAGTGGGAGGGTACAGACAGCACTGGGGGGGTACACAGTACTGAGGGGTGTCACACAGCACTGGGGAGCACGGACTGCATAATAGGGCACAGACAGCACTTACCATGGCATGGACAGCATTAGGTGGTGTGAATAGCACTGGGGGAGCATAGACATCACCCAGGCGGTACAGACAGCACTATGGGGGCACGGACAGCAGTGGGGGGGTTTACACAGTGCTGAGGGGGTACACAGCACTGGGGGATACACACAGCATTAGGGGGTACACAGCACTGAGGGGTACACACTTCACTAGAGTGTACACACTGCACTAGGGGGTACACACTATACTGGGGGGTGCACTGCATTGGGGGTACACACTGTACTAGGGGGTACTAACTGCATTAGGGGGTACACACTATACTGGGCGGTACACAGCATTAGGGAGTACACACAGCATTAGGGGGTACACACTGTACTAGGAGGTACACAGCACTGGGGGGTACACACATCATTAGTGGGTACACACTGCACTAGGGGTATACACAGCATTAGGAGGTACACACTGTACTAGGGGATACACAGCACTGGGGGGTACACACAGCACTAGGGGATACACAGCACTGGGGGGTACAAAGCATTAGGGGGTACACAGTTCTAGGGGTACACACAGCATTAGGGGATACACACAGCACTGGGGGTACATGATGCACTAGGGGGGTACACAGCACTGAGCGGGGAGAAGCAGAGATGGGTTGAGTACTCACAGTACTGGGGTGGGTAAGGAGGAGTCTCACACAGACACAGACACAGACAGACACACACACACACACACACACAGCACAGGTCCGGATGGTCGGTAAATCTCCCGGCTTGTGTCAGTGGCCTCTGGGTCTCGTGCCTCTGCGTCTCGTGCCTCTGGGCCTCTGGGTCTCGTGCCTTCGGGTCTCGTGCCTCTGGGCCTCCGGGTCTCGTGCCTCTGGGCCTCCGCGTCTTGTGCCTCTGGCCTAGCACCTATGGCCTAGCGGCTAGTGTCTTGTGCTTCTGGCCTCGTGCCTCTGGCCTGGCGTCTCTGTCTGCGCCTCTAAGCCTTGCGCCCTGGCCTGGCGCCTCAATCTGCATGCTTCACATCTTGGGTCTCTAGTCTCGATTCCAGAAAGGGGGTCTGTTACTTAGGACCTGGGCTTAACTTAGCCTGCTGAGCACCATGCTCGGATTGGCCGAGTAATTCTCCTCACTACTGTTTCTGAACGGGAGTCTGGGCTGTCTAGTCGGGAGCATTCAGCTGTGCTTAATTGCTTAAGTCTGGCCTCTCGTTTATAATGTACGGTTTAAGTGAGATGTTTATAGAGTTTATTCTATAATGTGACATACTTTAATTCCCGGAAGGGAATACCTGCATGAAGTCGATTGTGATAGCCCATATTAAGGGGAAGGGTCCCTTTCTGACTCGCTCATATAGCAATAGCTCAGATTCTAGTTATATAGCCTGTGAGGTTTCTCATGAATCAAATAATGCACCATCTGGTGTCAGAGCTGCATAGTCTCCCTCATAGGCTCTCTAATCTCACTAAATAATAGCCAGTCTCACCACTCTCTAAGAATCTGTGATTGAAAGTGACCCTTTGTGCTCTAGAGGATCTACCCTGGTCACTATTTAAGATTGGTGGTTTATCCGCACTAGTGACTTTTATAGAGGCAATTTCGCACTAGTGGAGTATAGTCCATTCCTAGTTAAGCATCTGCCCCAGGTGGTAGAGGTCTCTTTACACCAGCTCTGGATACAAATAAGATCCAGTGTCAGAAGCCTCAGATATCACAGGTGGTCTGATGATGAAGCTGGCTTGGTAATGCCAGCGGACATGCCTTCCTGACTGCAATTCTACATGTCTTTAGTCTTCATGAGGTCCGTCTATTTACCCGAGGCTTTTGGGACCAAAATGGGGCGTCTGGTGGAACGATAAGCTGGTCTGTCTCCAGGGGTAATTTGAGCTGAGGAGAGCTGATGAAAGTACTGCCCTGGGTTACGAAGCACAAAATGTTTATTATGTACAACAGTTGTCTATACCATCTGGTCGTGCATTTCTTCTTTCCCTTTGACGGGCTGTTAGACTTAATATCTATGCTATGGCTTCGGTGTCATAAGACTTTGATTTAACACTATGCTTTTCCTTGCCATGTTTGTAATACAACTCTGGTGTATCGCACTATATCTGCTTTCTGCTGTATAAGTTGTCTACCACATTTATACTGAGTATTTACCAGTATACTCTCTTTGGTGATGTTGCTTGTAGTTTTCCAGTACATATATGCTATTGATTGCATTTAGGTCCTGCTGATGTTTCTTCAGGGCTTTTCTATCTGGATGTTATGGATCTAGGCCAGGCATGTTGTTACTCGATAACATGCGCTGCATGCACTTCAGATACTTGCAAATTTATCCTACTGTTCATATTTCTGGGTTTACAGATTGATTTACTATGTCTGATCTAGTTCTTGCCCAGGACTTGGGTCCTTAAGGCTTCTGTGCCCACCCTGAGCTATTACTATTACTTTGGTACTGCTCCTGTGGTGCTGTCCGGAGGGACGTCCTGGAAAATACGAATTACACCTACCGGTTATTGGTAATTCAGTTTCCAGTAGTCCCTCCGGACAGCACCCTTATTTCCCTCCCCTTAGAGCAGTGATGGCGAACCTATGGCACGCGTGCCAGGCTGGGCACGCAGAGCCCTTTCTGCCGGCACGCACGCTGTCGCCACATTCAGATACTTTGAACTGTCGGTGTGATCGCACCGGCAGTTCAAAGTGGTGTTGGTGCGGAGGAGACATTTCGCCTTCCTCTGACACTCCTCCTCTCCTAGGCCGCAGGCCTGTTGCCTAGGAGATGGCAGAGCGTCAGTAAGTGGCGCCGGCGTCTTGTGGCCGTGTGGGAACTGACTGAGGACCCAGCTGCACGCTGCGGGTGCTGGAAGGTGAGGTTTTTTTAATTTTTTAAAACGGTGTGCGGCTGTACCAAGGTAAGGGCAAATATGGAGAGCCCGGGGTTGGGGGGGGGGTACATGGAGAGCACGGGGGGGGACATGGAGAGCACGGGGGGGGCAAACATGGACAGTTACGGGGGGTGGCAAACATGGACAGCACGGGGCAAACATGGACAGCACTGGTGGAAACATGGCTGCAAGGATGGAGGGAAACATGCAAGGATGGAGGGAAACATGCAAGGATGGAGGGAAACATGCAAGGATGGAGGGAAACATGCAAGGATGGAGGGAAACATGCAAGGATGAAGGGGAACATGCCAGGATGAGGTACATTTACCAGGATAGGGTAATTTAACAGCATGGGGAACATGCCAGCGATGAAATACATTTACAATAATGGAGTACATTTACCAGGATGGGGTACATTTGCTAGGATGGAGGACATTTACCAGGAATGGGGTACATGCCGGGATGGAGGAACATTTACCAGGATGGGGAATATGCTGGGATGGGGTACATTTTCAGGATGGGGCCATGATGGGGACAAATATACCAGAATGTAGAAAATATATATCCGGATGGGGGACATGTTTACCAGGAAGTGGCCAGGAAGGGGGACAGAACTACACAATGAAAGGGGAGGGGAGCAACTCATACGTCTTTATGGGTTTTCAAGATATTTACACTTTGAAATGTAGATGTGGATTACAGGGTGACATCTGATTGCATTCCATGCTAACATTTCTGTCTGTCTAATATGCTGCAATTTTTTCCAGAAACATCAATCCAACTGCTGTGTCTGGAAAGGGCAGTGGCAGTGGCTCATCTTCAATGTGTGGTAAGCATGCATGAGCGTGATGCCCCCTGCTGAGGAGAAGAGAAGACTGCAAAGGTAAGGTTAAAATCAATTATTTACATAATAGGATTGGTTGGCACTTCGCAATAAAAATTGGGTTTAGGGCTACAGTTTGGGCACTGTGAAAGGTTCCCCATGACTGCCTTAGAGTTTATCTTGCAGATGAGTTATTTGTCTAAACCATTGTATCCATCCTTCTATAAGTACTTTAAAAGAACACTGGAGGGTGGAGGTGGGGAGGGGGCTTTTAACCTCTCTGATCCTGTCCCTGTATAGGTCAAGGGGATTAAGGGTACCGTCTCACTAAACGACGTACCAGCGATTCCGACCACGATATGACCTGGTCAGGATAGCTGGTGCGTCACTGCATGGTCACTGGTGAGCTGTCAATCAGGCATATCTCACCAGCGACCAGCCAGCAGCGACTCGTGGAAACGATGCTGCGCTTGGTAACCAAGGTAAATATCGGGTAACTAAGCAAAATGCTTTGCTTGGTTACCCGATATTTACACTGGTTACGCACACTGCTTAGCACTGGCTTCCTGCACTCGTAGCCAGGGTACACATCGGGTTACTAAGCAAAGTGCTTCGCTTAGTTATCCGATGTGTACCTTGGCTACGTGTGCAGGGAGCAGGCAGCCGGCTTCTAGCAGCTGCGGACGCTGGTAACTAAGGTAAATATCGGGTAACCAAGCAAAACCTTTGCTTGGATACCCAATGTGTACCTTAGTTACCAGCGTCCGCAGCTGCTAGAAGCTCCCTGCATATTCAGATCATTGCTCTCTCGCTGTCAAACACAGCAATGTGTGCTTCACAGCGGGAGAGCAATGAGCAAAAATGAACCAGAGCAGTGTGTAGCGAGCAACGATTTCACAGCAGGGGCCAGGTCGCTGCTTAGTGTCACATACATCGAGATCGCTGATTAGGTCACTGGTGCGTCACAAAACCTGTGACTCGGCAGTGATCTCGCTATGTGAGAATTACCCCTAACTCCTGTGGTGCTGTCCGGAGGGACTACTGGAAACTGAATTACCGATAACCGGTAGGTGTAATTCGTATTTTTTGCTTAAATGTAATTTTTAAATTGAAAATCATATTTTTTCACATTCTCAAACGTAAACAAAATTTTTAAAAAAATATTCCATGTGTTTATTATATAAAAGTTTAAATAATTATTCTTATCTAATGTTTCAAATAATAGGTATCTTTCTACAGGACTTTCTTTTGCTGCCCTTCATCTCTAATATCTTCTAGAAAATCTACAATCGGTGGCATAGTGTCTACAACATTTGCAGCTATATGGGACAAACTCAATACAACAATAATGCCAGAACCAACCAGTGATCAATGGCTGAGGATTGCCCAAGGTTTTCAAATGAAATGTCAAATACCAAATTGCATAGGATGGAATGCTATGGATGGAAAGCACATCAGGGTTCAGAAACCACCACACTCAGGATCTCAATATTTTAACCCCTTAACGACCCATGACGTACAGGGTACGTCATGGTGCCCTGGAACTTAACGACCCATACGTCATGGCGAAATTGCGGCCCCGGAGCCCCAGTGAGTGCGTTCGGTGTATAAAAACTTTAGATTCAGGAAGGAGGGGACCTCTGCCTGACCTCAGGAGGGGTGGTGTCTCCTTCCCGGACCTACGGAGGCTGTGATTGGCTGGCGAACACTGCTCAGCCAGTCACAGCTACTGTAATGTTTCACCCATTGAAAGTGGCTAAAACATTGAAATACAGCCTTGATCAGTGCTGCTACAGCACTGATCATTGGCTGAAGCTGGGTGATCTCTGTTGCACCCTCCCCCAGCTCTGATTGGAGAGACCGGTCTTGTAACCGATCTCTCCAATCACAGTGGATCTGGGGCTGGTGACCTGTAGGTTACCGCCGCCTTATCTTCACTCAATCCATGGAAGCTGAGGAGAGCGATCCCTTCATGTGCCCTGTTGGTAAGCCGCTGCCGCCAATCCGCCGCCACTACCCCGATCTGCCACTGCCACCCTCCTCTATCTGCTGCCCCCCCTCCATCTGCCACTGATCTCTCCCCATCAGCTGCTGCCCCCTCCCTGATCTGCTGCCCGCTCTCTCCCATCCTCTTCATCTGCTGCCCCCTCCCCTATCTCTCATCTTCCCTGATCTCTTGCCCCCTCCCTGATCTACTGCCCCCTCCACCATCTCTCACCCTCCCCGATCTGCTGCTCGCTCTCTCCCATCAGTCGCTGCCTCCTCCCTGATCTGTTGTCCCCTCTGCGACCTGTCACCCTCCCTGATCTGCTGCCTGCTCTCCCATCCTCTTCATCTGCTGCCCCCTCCCCTACCTCTCACCTTTCCTGATTTGCTGCCCCTTCCACTACCTCTCACCCTGATCTACTGCCCGCCCTCTCCCATCCTCCGCCGCGCCCTCTCCCATCCATCCATTTGTTTTTCCATCCCACATAGTCCCCCCCTTTTTTGCAGCCCATCCGGGCGTGCGTCCTGATTTTTTTTTTTTCTGTAAACTAAGAAATACAAATAAACTTAGTTTCGGGCCAGTAAAATGATACTGTAGTAATCGTCAACTACAGTATTTTTTACTGAATATTGTATTGGTCAGCCCAGTGCCAGGCGTGAGAGCGATGTACAAGTTTCACATGGTATCATCCGGCACGGTCACTCTTCCAGACAGATGTGTGCGGCTGTGCCGGATGATGCGATGCGAGATTCATGCATCGCTCTCACATGTGCCAATTGAATTAGTGTCAGTTGCAGGCGCTCATTTTTTTCTCTTTTTTCTCATGTCTGTATTTTTTATTTCGCCAAACTAATATTTTTTTGTGTGGGGGTGGTCTGGTTTCCAAAATGGGGTCACGTTGGGGAGCTCCACTGTTTCGGCACATTAGGGGGATCTCCAAACGCAACATGGTGCGCCTAACGATTCTAACTAATTTTCCCTTTAAAAAGTCAAATGACGCTCCTTCCATTTGGAGTTATGCCGTGCGCCCAAACAGTGGTTTTCTGCCACATATGAGGTATCAGCGTGCTCAGGACAATTTGCCCAACAAATTTTGCTATCCATTTTATCTTTTTACCCATGAAAAAATTAAAGAATTGAGCCTAAAATAACATTTTTGTGGAAAAAAAGTACTTTTTTGTTTTTATGGCTCACTGTTTATGCCATGGGGGGTCTAGTTTCCAAAATGAGGTCATTTGTGGGGAAGCTCCATTGTTTAGGCACCTCAGGGGGTCTCCAAATGCAACATGGCGTCCGCTATTAATTCCAAACAATTTTGCTGTGAAATGGCGCTCCTGCCCCGTCGTGCGCCCAAACAATTACTTTCCACCACATATAAGGTATCTGTGTACTCAGGAGAAATTGCACAATACGTTTTATGGTGCGATTTTCCTGATACCCTTGTGTTGTGAAAATAAAGCTACCTGGTTGAAATAACAATTTTGTGTAAAAAAAAAAAAAATATATATATATATATATATCTATAATATATATATATTGCAATTTTTCCTGATACCCTTGTGGGAAAAAAAAGCTACCTGGTTGAAGTAACAATTTTCGTGATAAATTTTTTTTTTTTAATTTTCACGGCTCAAAGTTAACTTTTGTGAAGCCCCTAGAGGTTCAAAGTGCTCACTAACCATCTATATAAATTCCATGAGGGGTCTCATTTCCAAAATGGGGTCACTTGTGGGGTAGCTCCATTGTTTAGGCACCTCAGGGGCTCTCCAAACGCAACATCGCATCCGCTAATGATTCCAGACAATTTTGCTCTCAAAAATTCAAATGATGCTCCTTCCCTTCCGAGCCTTATCGTGCGCCCAGTCAGTTGATTTCCACCACATATGAGATATCGGTGTACTCAGGAGAAATTGCACAATTAACCCCTTCACGACTGGCCGATTTTTCGCTTTCCGTTTTTTTCGCCATTCTTCTTCTGAGAGTCGTAACTTTTTTATTTTTCAGTCAATGTGGTCATGTGAGGGCTCACTTTTTGCGGAACGAGCTGTACTTTTAAATGCAACCATACGTTTTACCATATAGTGTACTGGAAAATGGCAAAAAAATTCCAAATGCAGAAAAATTGCAAAAAAGTGCAATAGCACTATTGCTTTTGAGATATTTTATTCACTGTGTTCACTATATGGTAAAACTGATGTGTGGGTGTGATGCCTCAGGTCAGTGCGAGTTCATAGACACCAAACATGTAGAGGTTTACTTTTATATAAGGGGTTAAAAAAAAATCGGAAGTTTGTCCGAAAAAAGTGGCACACGTTTTACGCCATATTCCGTGACCCGTAGCGTTCTCATTTTTCGGGATCCATGGCTCAGTGATGGCTTATTTTTTTGTCTCGAACTGACGTTTTTAACGGTACCATTTTTGCGCAGATGCTACCTTTTGATCGCCTGTTGTTGCATTTTGCGCAAAAGTTATGGCGACAAAAAAACGTCATTTTGGCGTTTGGAATTTTTTTGCCGCTGCGCCGTTTACTGATCAGATTAATTGATTTTATATTTTGATGAGGCGTTTCTGAATGTGGCGATACCAAATGTGAGTATTTTTAATTTTTTTTTAACCCTTTAATTTTCGATGGGGCGAATGGAGGGTAATTTGAACTTTTAGGTTTTCTGTTTTAATTTTTTTTAAATTTTTTTTTAACTATTTTATTTTAGTAGTCCCCCCTAGGGAGCTATAGCGATCAGCAATCCGATCGCTCTGCACTATCTGCTGATCACTGCTACACAGCTGTAAACAGCAGATACGCTCATTTTTTTTTTCACTGGGCTGCGGGCCAAATGAAAGCAATTCATGTGTAGTACAGGAGTCATCACATGACCCTGTGCTACCATGACCACTACCGGAAGTCACGTGATCACGTCACGTGATCACGTCACGTGACTTCTGGTATTGGGCGGTAAGTAAAGGTTTACCGCGATCGCGCTTATAATGACGCTGTCACATTGACAGCGCCATTTAAGGGGTTAAACGGCACGAGCAGATAGCGATTCTGCTCTTGCCTAGCAGGCACACATCTCAGCTGTGAAAATCAGCTGAGATGTGTGCCGATCGCGGCATGCTGCAGCCGGCAGACCGCAGGCAGTAACATTATGCCCTCGGTCGTTAAGGGGTTAATTTTATGGTGCATTTTTTTCCTGATACCCTTTGTGAAAATGAAAAATTTTATGGCTAAAGTACCATTTTTGTGTAAAAGTAAAATTTTCATTTTTTCCTTCTACATTGCTTTGGTTGCTGTGAAGCTCCTAAAGGGTTAATAAACTTCTTGGATGTGGTTTTGAGCAGCGTGAGAGGTGCAGATTTTAGAATGGGGTCACTTTTGGGTATTTTCTGTCGTCTAGGTTTCTCAAATCACTCCAAATGTGATGTGGTACCTAAAATTTTTTTTTTGTAAATTTTGTTGGAAAAATGAAAAATTGCTGATTGACCCCTTCTAACTTCCTAACGAAAAAAATGTTGTTTTGAAAATTGCGCTGGTGTAAAGCAGACGTGTGGGAAATGTTATTTAGTAACTATTTTGTGTGACATCTCTCAGATTTATGGGCATAAAATTTCAAATTTTGAAAATTGCGAAATTTTCAAAATTTTAGCTAAATTTCTGAAATTTTCACAAACGCAAAACATATCGGCCTAAATTTACCACTGACATGAAGTACAATATGTCACAAAAAAACAATGTCAGAATTGCCAGGATCCAGCGTTCCAGAGTTATAACCTCATAAAGTGACAATGGTCAAAATTGCAAAAAAATGGCCGGGTCTTTAAGGTGAAAACAGGCTGGGGGCTGAAGGGGTTAATTATAAACAATATGTTTCTGTAGTTTTGCTTGCAGTTGCTGATTTGACCTCCCTTTTCATAATTGTGGACATTGGTGCATATGGAGGAGCAGGTGACTCAGATTTTCAACCATTCAACAATGTTTTCCCGCATGTTGAATGAAACGTTGCATATTCCAAATCCACAGCCACTGCCTGGTTCCTTAAGCACAGCAATTTTTTATTTTTTTTTGTTGCTGATGAGGCTTTTAAATTAAAGACACATGTAATGTGGCCCTTGTGAAGATGTAATTTACCCTCTCACTGTATATGCTGTACAGATTCCTATTTCAAGCTGGGTTCATTGTCTTATTTGAACTACTTCTGTGTACATTTCTATTGTTGTAGGTAATCACCCCCTAAAATGCAAGGTTATATCCTCTTGAGGCACTTCCATCCCTGGGAGTAGGGGGAGGTGGGCCTAGAGTCCAACTAGTGTAAACTCTGCTTACCTGGGAGATTCAGTCAGAGTGAGCTGAAACTTGAAGGGAGCAGGAGCTCCAGCCTGTGTGGCTGTGGACACGGACGGAGCTAGGCCTGTGTGGCGGCCCGTGGGATTGTGTGGAACTCTTTGGACTACTGTAAGGACGATTGCTTTGTAATCCGGTCCGAGGATTGTCGGGAAGGGCCCCCGAATCTGTTTTACGTGGACTTATCGTGTGCTGTTCCAGTGTTCTTGTGAATAAACCTGTTGGATCGTTCCTCGGCCTGTTGTCTCTCCTTGCTCTGCTGTACACCCCGTCACAAACTGGTGGCAGCGGCGGGATCAGAGCAGAAGAAATGGAGGACAACAGCCAATCGACGTCTGAAACCAGAACCTCAGGATACAGGAACTGGACTGTGGCGAGTCTACAAACAAAGGCCCGTGAATTAGGTGTCGGCTACAAAGGACTCTCTAAGGAGCAACTAATTGAGGCATTGGAACACGCTTGCCTGCAAGATGGCACCGAGGAACAATTTCCACAGCAAGGGGAGCAAAGACGGGAGCCGGAGGTGAATACCCAAAAAAGTCAATGGGTTGTGTGGTACAAGGAAAAGATGGCACTGCTTGGAGATGAGGCCACCATAGAAGATAAGAGGGAGGCCATGCGTGGAGCTGAAGAGAAGGAGCGCAGGATGGAGGAGATGGCATTGCTGGATAAGCAGCTCGCTGTGGAAGCCGCGAGAGGTTCCAGACAGACTGTAACCCCAGCACCCATCATGAGGGAACTTCCCAGAGTGTCCCGCAAAGACTTCAAGCAGTTTAATGAGGCTGCTGGTGACATTGAGGGCTTCTTCCAGGACTTTGAGCATCAGTGTCGATTAATGGAAGTCCCAGAAAGGGAGCGCGTCCGGCATCTGGTTGGGCTCTTGGAGGGTGGAGCTGCCGACGCCTATAGAGCTATGGACCCTCAGTGGAATTGTGAGTATGGGGAGATAAAACAGACCATTCTGGAACATTATGCCGTGACCCCAGATACTTATAGGACTAAGTTCCGTACATTAGCCTGTGATGGAGAAGTGTCTTTCAAGATGTTTGCCCACAGACTGAAACAAGTGTGCCATCGCTGGCTGGAGGGAGAGGGAGCCTTAACTTGGCAGACCTTCCTCCAGGTCATCCTAAAAGAACAATTCTTTGCCCAGTGCCCCGCTGAGATCCGGGAATGGGTGCGTGAGAGAAAACCAGCGACAGTGGAGGAAGCTGCTGCTCTAGCTGATGAGGTGCTCACTATCAAGCCTCAGTGGAGGGTTTTGTTGGAGGATGGAGAGACGCCTAACAGCTCCACAACACCGGATGCCCCCAGTTATTCTGCCCCCATTGTTCCCCGTTCCTCTAAGCCACCACATGTTGATACCCGTGTTAATGTGCCTTCAGTTGCTTCTACTGCACTTTCTGGAATACGCCGGGGAGAGGAAGTAACAGAGCGCAGGTGTTATGTTTGTAGGCATCCCGGGCATTTGCAGGCCTCATGCCCAGCCAGCCCATGGAGGAATCATCCTCAAACCCCTACAGCACCTTCAGGTGGGAGTCGGCCTCCAAGTTCCCCTACCCCTTAACCAAGAGGACGCCTTGGATGGAGGGAGACCCAGCTCAGATGCTATCAATGTGGACAGCCAGGGCATCGGCAAGTCTCCTGCCCAGCTGTTCAAATGAGGACAGATCCTGCGCCCAACCGGATTGTTAATTATTTACAGCCCAGCGCCATGGAGGAAGATGTGGCACCGCTATGTGAGGACTGGCCTAGTGACTCAGCCCCCCATGTTGCACCACCAGGAGTTTACGGGGTGCGACCTGCAGTTATGACGACTTCTGCTCATCGAGGTAAGCACTTGCAGGAGGTTGTGCTGGATGGACAGAGACTTGTTGGATTTTGTGACTCGGGTGCTTTCCTCACACTGGCTGATCCCCGAGTGGTTCGGCCTGAGGCAATCCATAGAGGACCTGGGATTGTCATTGAACTGGCTGGTGGACAATGGAGGACTATTCCCACAGCCACTGTGGATCTGAGCTTTGGTTTTGGGGTCAGGCGATGTGTGGTTGGGGTGATGGGTGGTCTGCCTGCAGCTGTTCTCCTGGGCAATGATGTGGGAGAGCTACGATGCCAATTCGTGGCTGCATGAAGCCACATGTAAGTAACGCTCTGCCTGTGTGTACTTAACCAGTGACCTGTAGAGGTCCCTAGTACGTACCCAAGTTGGGAGGGGGAGGGATTGTGAAGATGTAATTTACCCTCTCACTGTATATGCTGTACAGATTCCTATTTCAAGCTGGGTTCATTGTCTTATTTGAACTACTTCTGTGTACATTTCTATTGTTGTAGGTAATCACCCCCTAAAATGCAAGGTTATATCCTCTTGAGGCACTTCCATCCCTGAGAGTAGGGGGAGGTGGGCCTAGAGTCCAACTAGTGTAAACTCTGCTTACCTGGGAGATTCAGTCAGAGTGAGCTGAAACTTGAAGGGAGCAGGAGCTCCAGCCTGTGTGGCTGTGGACACGGACGGAGCTAGGCCTGTGTGGCGGCCCGTGGGATTGTGTGGAACTCTTTGGACTACTGTAAGGACGATTGCTTTGTAATCCGGTCCGAGGATTGTCGGGAAGGGCCCCCGAATCTGTTTTACGTGGACTTATCGTGTGCTGTTCCAGTGTTCTTGTGAATAAACCTGTTGGATCGTTCCTCGGCCTGTTGTCTCTCCTTGCTCTGCTGTACACCCCGTCACAGCCCTTCCCTAGATGTACATTAAATAATGCACGGCGAAATTTTCAACTACTGTCTTTCGCAAGCAAGAAGAGTTGTTGAATGTGCATTTGGAATAATGTGTGCAAAATGGAGAATCCTATTCACTAATATTCAGCTCAGTGAGCAAAATGGGAAGCGAGGCTTGCAGACAAGAGAACAAGAGCTGCTTCCTCAAGGGCCAATGAGTGATCTCAGCAGAGAGAAGGCAGACTTGCCACTAAGACTATTGCTATTTCTTCCACCAGGGCACAGGAAAAGTTGCCATGTGTTATTCTGGATTGTTGAGAGGTATCCCCTTTAATGGCGCTTTGTCTGCTCCCATGAAATCCCCTGCTCAACATGAGGTTCTATGAAAGGAATGGAAGGTTGCATGTGTGTGCCAATGGATGATGTTTGGTCTGGATGTGGTTGTTGTGCGTCTGTTATTTTTGGTGGTTGTGGTATGGTTACTGTTGATCTTTCCTCTTGATTTGTGTTTGTCATGCGTAGTTTGTTCTTATCTGACAATTTCTACCCTTCTAGGAAATTGAACACCATATTAGGGTCATTTGGTGATGTGCATGAATGAAGAAGAATTTGAATACCATTTCTTGCCCGCAGCCTAACTTCAGCCTAATTTTTCCTTTCATTAACGGAGTAAAAAAAAAGTCATCTATAGCATTACAAATCTAATCCATTCAAAATAAAAAAAAATGCAAAAAAATTAAACTCATGACTTTAATGAACATGAAATAATAAATAATTTTATTCATTTATATAGCGCTATTAATTCCACAGCACTTTACATACATTGGCAACACTGTCCCCATTGGGGCTCACAATCTAGAGTCCCTATCAGTATGTCTTTCAAGTGTGGGAGGAAACCAGAGAACCCCAGAGGAAACCCACGCAAACACGGGGAGAACATACAAACTCCTTGCAGATGTTGTCCTTGGTGGGATTTGAACCCACGACCCCAGCGCTGCAAGACTGCAGTGCTAACCACTGAGCCACCGTGCCACCCTACATTACATTACAATGTGTGATACTCAAGTAGTATTTGGAAACATGAAATAAATATTAAAACCCGACAAATCATTATAAAAATGGCCAAATAACTGCTGACATTTTGATTGAATTAAAACATACTTAGGCCTTGTGCGCACTAGGCGTTTTTGCCGCGTTTTTGTGCTGAAAACGCAGTGACATTGCTTCCCCAGCAATGTCTATGGGTTTTCATAAGTGCTGTCCGCACACAGCGTTTTTTTGTAGCTGCGTTTTTGTGCTGACCATAAAAATGCAGCATGTCAATTATTTCTGCGTTTTTCACTGCGTTTTTCACCCATTGAGTTCAATGAGATGTTCAACAACGCAATGAAAAACGCATATAGCTGCGTTTCTATGACTAAAAACGCAGCTATAAATGCAAGGGGTGGGTACTACAGTGACGTGTACAGGAAGAGGATTCCTTCTGTTGGTAAACACAGAAGCATGAATCCTCCCGGTACCGTCACCGCTGCCTCCACCTCCCGTCCGGTGCCATGTCAGCTCCGTGCGGCGCCATGTCTGGGTGGGAGGTGGAGGCAGCGGCGAAAACCAAAGTGAACAGTAGAAAAAAAAAAAATGTCATATATACTCACCTGTCTGCAGGGTCCCGGTGCCATGCCCGCTCCCATCTCCTCCCGGTACCGCCGCTCTGGCTGTGTGCAGTCTCCCCGGGGCAGGACCTTGCTTGCAGGACCTGGTGGTGGATCACCTGATGCAGTCACCTGACGCATCAGCTGATCGTAGTCTCGCAGTGTCGCCGGCTTTTTCGCGCCCGGCCGGCTATCAGCTGATCCTGCCATCAGGGGATTTCATCAGCTGATTACCGGCAGCTCCTGCAGCGATCGGACAGGATCAGACTCCCGTCCAATCGATCGCTCCAGGAGCTGCCGGTAATCAGCACAGCACATAAGTGAGTATGTATGTATTTTTTTTTTTTTTTTTCTACTGATGCATCAGCTGATTGTATAATCGGCTTTTATGCAATCAGCTGATGTGTCATGTGATTCACGTAGTTTAACCTGACACATCATCTGATCGCTTTGCCTTCCAGCAAACCGATCAGATGATATTGGATCCGGATAGGACGGCGCGGGACCCTAACCCAGGATTACTGCGGAGGGGGGGGGTTCTTTATTTCAATAAAGATGGAGTCACTAATTGTGTTGTGTTTTATTTCTAATAAAAATATTTTTCTGTGTGTTGTATTTTGTTTTGTTTTTTTATCATTACTAGAAATTTATGGTGGCCATGTCTAATATTGGCGTGACACCATGAATTTCGGGCTTAGGGCTAGCTGATAATATACAGCTAGCCCTAACTCCATTATTACCCAGCTAGCCACCTGGCATAAGGGCAGCTGGAAGAGTTGGATACAGCGCCAGAAGATGGCGCTTCTATGAAAGCGCCATTTTCTGGGGTGGCTGCTGACTGCAATTCGCAGTGGGGGTGCCCAGAAAGCTTGGGCACCCTGCACTGTGGATTCCAATCCCCAGCTGCCTAGTTGTACCCGGCTGGACTCAAAAATTAGGCGAAGCTCACGTCATTTTTTTTTTTTAATTATTTCATGAAATTCATGAAATAATTAAAAAAAAAGGGCTTCTCTATATTTTTGGTTCCCAGCCGGGTACAAAAAGGCAGCTGGGGGTTGGGGGCAGCCCATACCTGCCTGCTGTACCCGGCTAGCATACAAAAATATGGCGAAGCCCATGTCATTTTTTTTTCTTTTTGGGCAAAAAACTGCATACAGTCCTGGATGGAGGATGCTGAGCCTTGTAGTTCTGCAGCTGCTGTCTGCTCTCCTGCATACACTAGTGAATGGAGGATGCTGAGCCTTGTAGTTCTGCAGCTGCTGTCTGCTCTCCTGCATACACTAGTGAATGGAGGATGCTGAGCCTTGTAGTTCTGCAGCTGCTGTCTGCTCTCCTGCATACACTAGTTCTGCAGCTGTCTGCTCTCCTGCATACAATGAACATTTTGAAGAAGGAAATGACATCAGACCTTTTTTTTTCTTTTCATCAACAATCTTTAATGGCATTGTGCACTGATTAAAAACGCAGTGAGCAAAAACGCACCAAATCGCGGCAAAAACGCATGCGTTTTTTGAGATAAAAACGCAGCGTGAAAAAAACGCCTAGTGCGCACATACCCTTACTCATTCTGAGCTAGACATCAGGTGGACTCTCATTGTAGTTTGGGAACATTTTCTGGCAGATCAATACCCAGGAGGCATCTCAAACTGCCCTGTCAGAGTATGTTTGTTCCCTTTTGTCCCACAATTCGGGCCTTTCATGTACTAATATGATGAACATTTCTACATTCATGTAGCTTGACATGTTGAGCCTGCAGTCCATGGAGGTGTGGACTTGTGTTTGTACAATGGCAGCACACACAAATGAAAGGAAATTTGCCTTTGGATTGTGATGTAATTTCCTGTTTTTGAAATGATAATGTGATTTTCACACACAGCATACGGATGTGTATTGTTTGATCCGTGTGACATCCATTTTTTTTTCTCTCGCACCCATAGACTTGCATTGGAGAGACTCGCACGAGAAACTCTAGGGAAAAAAAAGCAGATAGGAGCTGCCTCATTGATTAACATTGGTTCGACTGCAATGCGAGACTTTCTCGCATTGCACTCGTGTGAGTCAATCGCAAGTATGACGCCGGCCTAATAGGGACAGGAAACACACAGAGGTTAAATAACCCCTCCCCACCTCCCATCTCCAGTGTTGTTCCCTGTCCCTATGGGGCTCGAAAAGGTTACCTGTGGTGCTTCCGTGGCCAGAGATGAGAACGCCGCATACATACTTCCTTATAAACCAGGCAGCTGAGGTCTGAGTCAACCCACTTCCTCCTCCATTGCTGCATCCGTTTCCTTCAAATTCGGGACCTGCCTGCCCCTCTCGGAGGTAAAGCGGGGCAGGCTGACTTGCCATGGGCCTCCCTTAGCTCCTCGATACCTCCTCTCTCAAGTGCGGCGGTTTGGGTGCGAGCAGGAAGTGACATCGGGCACTCCTTGCCAGCGTCACTTCCGAATTTCATGCGTTCCACTGTGGAACCTATACGTGATCACAGCCCCATGGCGGTACACCAGGCACTCTCCTCGTTAGGTGGTCTGCGCCCCCCTGACTAATGGTGGAGGTAGAGTCACCCCCACAGTGGAAAACTGAGATCATCCGGACCGCATAAAGATTCCGGTGAAGGCACTCTTCAGGCTGGACTGAGGATGGAGCGAGATCGCTCTACCCACTCTGCTTCAGTGGAGCCCAGCACCCCCTCCCCCCGTTTCAGTGAGTATACTGCAACTTGGGGAAGGTCAGGGGAGACAAGAATGTGGCACCCAAGAAGAAGACCTCCAGCCGTAAATGGGTTGTGTAGCAAGAAGCTTCCTTTGGGCCATAATAAGAGACTATGCCAACCCTGTACTGACCGAGTAGTTAGAGAGGAACAACTCTCCTTCATTGAAGAGTTAAGAAACCTGGTACATCAGGAGGTTCAGTCTTCCCTAGCATCCCTCTCCCAGTCTCTTCCCACTGCAGCCCCAGCACCCAAGAAAAGGAAACAGCCCCATGGAGGAGTCAGACTCTTTACAAGGTCTGTCATCACTACCAGATAACACCAGGTAATAGAGGAGAATGAAGGTATTTCTTCAGTGGATAAAGTAAAGACCAAATATTTGTTCTCCATGGACGACATGGATGAACTACTGGGAGTAGTGCAGGATACTATGGGGACTGAGGAAGAGAAATCGGCCAGGTCAGTACAGGAGGAAATGTTTGAGGGTTTAAGAACCCGAAAGAAAGTAGGATTACCGGTGCATGAGATCATCAGAGATATGATTCTCCAGGAGTGGGAAGCCCCAGAGAAGCGCCTTACCATTCCTTGGGAATTGAGCAACTAGTTCCCGCTAGAAGACAATCCCACCTGCTGCTAGGAGGTGCCTAAGGTGGATGTACAAGTAGCCAGAATGGCCAGAAGGACGACTCTTCCATTTCGGGATTCATTACAACTTAAGGATCCCATGGACTGTAAGATTGACAGCATTCTTAAGTCCTGGGAGACCTCCACGGTAGTACATAGGACCGGGGTGGTCTCTACATGTGTAGCCAGATCACTGTTCAGTTGTCTGGGGCCAGCTCGCGCCCAAGACACCCCAAAGGAAGATCTCCTGGCTTCCCTTCCACTTCTACAAAAGGCGACAGGATTTCTCGCGGATTCATCGACTGAGTCAGTCCGGGTGGCAGCAAGAAGTGGGGTTCTTTAAATTTCTGCAAGACAAGCCATTTGGCTTAAACTTTGGAGTGGCGACGCAGCTCCTAAAGTTAAGCTATGGTCTATCCCCTTTTGGAGAGGATATGTTTTTTTACGACATCCTGGAGAATGCAACAGATAAAAGGAAGCTGTTACCAGAGGAGAAGCAAAGGAAGACATTTTTTCGGCCCCCCACCCCAGAGTCAGCCTGCCCAGTACAAAGGGAAAGATAAAACGGGTCGGTGGCGTTATCAACAAGGGGGCAAAGGTAGGAACATCTTTAAGTCCCAGAAGTCCGAAAATCAGAGCCATCGCGGTTGTCTATCCAGGTTTCTTCATCAGTGGCAAGAGATTTCTTCAAACCAGTGGGTCATAAACACCATCAGGGATGGCCTAAAACTTGAATTTGCCACATACCCACCACAATGTCTAAGGATCACCCCCTCCCCTTCTCAGGAATCACGAGACACCCTTTTGCTAAGCATTCAAAATAGCCAAAAATAGGAGTAATATCTTCAGCACCAGAGACAAAGGTCGGTCACGGTCACTATTACCGTCTGTTCTTGATAAAAAAAAAAACAAAAAAACACGGCGCTCCCAGGTTGATTATAAATCTGAAACCGTTAAATCGTCATATCGTCTACGGACATTTCAAAATGGAGTCCATCAAATCCACCACACCTCTTATCGGTCATGGGTTTTTCATGGCTACTATCTATTTAAAGGATGCTTATTATCATATTCCAGTCTGTCATGCTAACAAAAAATTCTTCCATTTCGCAGTTCGTCACAACGGGCTTCTCCGTCACTATAAAATTCAACGTCCTCCCGTTCGGTCTCTCTTCAGCCCCTCGAGACTTCATCAAGCTAATGGGGGAGGTGGTGGCGTTCATATGAAGTCAGAACTTTTGTATCATTCCTTACCTCAACGACAGGTACAGATGACCTTTGAAATCCTACACAGATTGGGATGGGTGATAAATCCTCAAAAAAATCAGACCTCCTTCCCTTTACAAGGAAGGTCTTCCTTGGAGTTATGCTGGACTCCATCAAACAAATGTCCTTTCTGCCCATAGACAAAAAAGTAGGGATCAAAAACAAAGTTTTGGCCCTGCATCGTCAGTGATAGATAACCCTAAGATTTGCGATGTCAGTTTTAAGGTCCATAATGATAGATTTAGTGTGCACACAGTCGCTTATCCCCTTGCCTTCTACTGTCCACCGTCTATATTTCTGAATAAATCTCACAGTTGCATGAAAAACTATTGGAGAGTACGGTGAACTTTATTATATAGTGTTAAGGTCCAGTCACACATAACGAGATTAACGAGATCGTTACTACGCCACAGTTTCTGGATCGTTGTTAAATTGTTGGTGAGATGTCAGTCATTTTCCCAATGATTTTAGTAACGATGCAGCGACCTGTATAACGATCTCGTTGGTCGTTGGGACCTTGTCACACAGCAGCTATGCAACGATTCTAAACTCGAATAGGGGCGTAGTGTTTGACGCTGTAAGCCATGTAGGCATGCATATGTGTCGCCTTTTCCACACCCCTCTGCTCCGATTGCTGGCCAATACTGCGTTCTGATTAGGCGGCCGGCTTAGAAGGCAACTTTGTATCGCTTCATCCTTTGTCCCTTTTTGAGCCTTGCTTTGAGGATAGAACCTGCGACCCCAGCCGGATTCATTCGTACTTTGTTCCCAGTTGCTTGCTTTTCGGATTGAAGCTGCATCTGCACCCGGATTCATCCCTCCTTCGTTCCCAAGTGTTTGCTTACTATTCTCAGCGCCAACCAATCGGTGCAGAGGGGGCACGGAAAAGGTGACGCAACTACACGCCTAAGTGTCACACCTTAAGTTCTCATCTAGGTCGTTAACGATATCATTGGCAGGTGTCAAACATACAGATTCATCCTGCCCAGCAGGACTCCAACGAGCAAAAAATGGCCAAGGACATTCAGCAATGACCAACAATCTCACAGCAGGGGGCGGATCGTTGGTACGTGTCAAACATAACGACATCGCTGGTGAAGTCGTTTCGTCACAGAAACTGTGACTTAGCAACGATGTCGTTAGCGATCTCGTTATGTGTGAAGTGGCTTGTGGCTTTTAGGGTCTATGAAGTCATGTCTCCCGGCAGTGTCCTGGGCTCAGGCTCATTCATGCTCACTACAAGCTCACATCCTAGCTTCTTGGGACAGTTCTCCGAGGTCCCGGGACAAAAAGATATCATCTTTGTCAGGTCCGGTAAAACCATCTTTGCTGTGGTGGATGATTCCAACTCATCTACAAAGGGGAGTCTGCTGGAATCTGGAACCACTGATGACTATTACAACGGATGCCAGCCAGAGAGGCTGGGGAGCGATAGTCTCTCAAGTTCCCTTTCAAGCTCTCTGGTCATAGATGAGCCGCAGGTCCTCAAATTACCGAGAACTGGAAGTTGTGGACCAAGCTCTCAGAGCAGCAGCCTCCATGATCCAAGGGGCATACGTAATGGTCTACTCGGACAATATGACATCTGTGGCACACCTTCGTCATCAAGGAAGCACACGCCACGTGAGACTTCAAAGGATTTCCGCAAAAATATATTGTTGGGCAGAAAGACATCTATCTCTGTCGGCCGTCCATCTGAAGGGTTCCGCAAATACCCAGGCGGATTATCTCAGCAGGAAGGACATTCATCCTGGGGAATGGTCTCTAATGGCAAAAGAATTCCACATCTTAGTCCTGAGGTGGGGCCATCCAGAGGTGGATCTTTTTGTGAACAAGAAGAACGTACAGGTAGATCAATTTTTTTTTCCTGAATCCCAATGATCAGGCTCTAGCAGTGGATGCCTTCTCCCTCCTTTGGAGGCTTCCACTAGCCTATGCTTTTCTACCAATATCACCACTGGTGAGGACTCTGCCAAAGATAAGAACAGGCAAAGTCCATACCATACTGGTCGCACCAATATGGCCCAGGAGAAGCTGGTTTGGGGCCCTTATCAACTTGTCTCACGACGGGCTCTTCATATTGCCTCAAGTCCACGACCTTCTCCATCAAGGTCCGCTCTTCCACCAAGATTTTAGGAGGCTAAACTTGGCAGCATGGCTTCTGAAGCCATAATTCTGAGAGCCGGGGCCTGTCAGAGAGACTCTTCAAAAATGCCGTAAGCCAGTCACATATCTCATATATTTCAAGATATGGAAAACCTTTACTGCCTGGTGCAAACCTCAGGTTCCTGACCCATTTCATCTGAATGTGGCTTACATCCTGAACTTCCTAGAAAACGGCCTTGAAAAGTCTCAGTCCCAGCAGTCTTAAGGTCCAGGTATCAGCATTGAGTGCTTATTTTGATCAAGACCTAGCAAATCATTGCTGGGTAAAAATATTTCTGCCTTCGGTGGTCACGTCTTGTCCTAGACAACTAGCTATAGTTCATCCTTGGGACCTAAACACATTTCTTAAAGGTTTAACTCAATTCCCCTTTGAACCTCTTCTTTCCTCACCCCTGAGGATCCTTTACTGGAAGACAGACCTTTTGATAGCAATCACCACGGCCAGCCATGTGTGTGAATTTCAGGCTCTTTCTATATGGGAACCTTATATGAATATTCTTGATGATAGGATTTTTTTCCGCCTGGATCCATTGTTTCTTCCAAAAGTGATGTCAGACTTTCATAGATACCAGGACATTATCCTACCATCTTTTTTGCCAAATCCCGGCTAACCAGAAAGATATGGAATTCCATTCACACGATGTGTGTAGAACGGTTGTATTCTACCTACAGGAGACCGAATCCTTCAGGAAGAATTCCAATCTTTTTATCCAGATTGTGGGTCGGAATGCTGGGAAAAAGGCGGCCAAAAGCACGTTATTCAACTGGAGAAAAAACGCTATCAAAGAAGCATACTCTAATCAGGGCCTCCTTACTCCAGATCGGATAACAGCTCATTCCACACGATCAATGTCGGTTTCCTGGGCCGAGAGGGCAGATGCTTCCATCGAACCGATTTACAGAGCCGCTACCTGGTCTTCTGTCCATACTTTCACCAAACATTACAGGCTAGACTTGCTCTCCAATAAGTACCTAGCCTTTGGTTGTAAAGTACTCCAAGCTGTGGTCCCTTCCCTACCTTTTTTCGTTAGTACTCCTCCTGTGTGCTGTCGTGGAGAGTGACTAGAGAAAATAGAATTTATCTTACCGTTAATTCAGTTTCTTGGAAACCCTCCACGACAGCAGTGTTATTCTCTCCCTATCATTTTCTTTTGTTCTACATTTTAATGGCTTATTTCTGAAATAAAATATTTAGACCATTCATGCATTTGTGGTTACTTTGGGAAAAAAAAAAGGAGATGGGAGGTGGGGAGGGGTTATTTAACCTATTTGTGTTTCCTGTCCCTATTAGGGCGGAGAGTAAACCTCCTGTGTGCTGTCGTGGAGGATTTCCTAGAAACCGAATTAAAGGTAAGATAAATTCTATTTTTTTTATGTTTTGCTTAATAAAAACAAATATATACAAAACATTAAAACATTAATATTTCACATTTTTTCAGTTCATTAAAACAAATATATACAAAACATTAAAATTTCAATTTTTTTTTTGGATGACACCTTCCTTTTCAGTACAGAGATGACTAGATCGGAGTTGTTGCACCTTGGTCCATGATTTCTGGGTACTGTACTGTCTATAATGACGTACTCCCAGCAGCAACGCCATTCTAGCTGTCTCACTACAGAGATGACTAGATCGGAGTTGCTGCATTGAGGTTCATGACTTAACCCCTTCATGACCGCGGGCAGTAAAGTTACATCCTATTTTAATGTGACTTAACGACCAGGGACATAACTTTACTGCCTAAAGTTCATTTGATTGCCGTGGCCATAGCAACGGCTTTCAAATGATATCCCACTGAAACGCCTATTTCAAGGAACGGAAGGCGTCCTCTGCTTCAGGAGACCACTCCTGGGGATTCACCCCTTTCCTAGTCATGGCGGAGAGAAGGGCCGTCCGGGCCGAGAAGTGGGGGATGAATTGGCGATAATAGTTCATGAATCCAAGGAGGGAAGAGGCCATTTGAGGAAAGAGGACACCTTCCCCGGATCTATCTGAAGACCCTTATCGGAAATAACACAACCGAGAAAAGGAAGTGACGTCTGTTCAAACACGCACTTCTCATACTTGGCGTACAGACTGTTCTCTCAAAGCTTCTGCAGGATGAGACGCATATACCTCCGGTGAGTCGATATGTCTGAGGAAAACACCAGGATGTCGTCCAGATAGACTACCACACAGATGTACAACAGGTCCCGGAAAACGTCATTCACAAATTCCTGAAAGACAGCCGGGGCGTTGCAGAGGCGGAATGGCATCACACGGTATTCATAGTGCCCGTCCCGGGTGTTAAAGTCTTCCATTCATCGCCCAGGCGAATACGGACTAAGTTGTACGCTCCACGGAGATGTAGTTTGGTAAAAATGCGGGCCCCTCTGAGCCGATCGAAGAGCTATGGGATGAGAGGAAGAGGGTATTTGTTTTTCACGGTAATCTGGTTTAGACCTCTGTAGTCGATGCATGGCCGGAGGGAACCATCCTTCTTTTTCACAAAGAAGAATCCGGCCCCTGCAGGGGATGCGGATCTCCAGATAAACCCCCATGTGAGGTTCTCTGCAATGTATTCCGACATGGCCTGTGTCTCTGCTGGTGACAAGGGATAGACGTGCCCTCGGGGCGGTGTATACCCTGGCTGCAGGTCTATGGCACAGTCATAGGGTCTATGCGGTGGCAATACCTCAGCTTCCTTTTTGTCAAAGACGTCTGCAAAGGACCAATAGGCGGACGGAAGTCTCGGTAGGGAATCCGGTGTCTGAGGCAGATGGAGTGGACGAACTGGCTGCAGACAAATCTCGTGACAGGCCTGGCCCCATCTAGTGACCTCCCCGGAACGCCAACTGATGACGGGTTCGTGTGCTTGCAGCCAGGGTCGGGATTGGGTGAGCCAGGTTTGTCAGCATGTAGAAGGCAATCTGTTCTGTGTGGAATGCGCCTATACGGAGTCCCACAGGAATAGCGATGAAGAGCACGGCCTCAGAGAGGGGTCTCCTGTCCATGGAAGCGATTACCAGAGGATCTGAGAGCGGCGTGACCGGAATGTGATATCTGTGCACCGTGGCCTGTTGAATAAAGTTGCCCGCTGAGCCGGAATCCAGATACGCCTCCGCAGTGAACCGGATCTCCTCCGCTGTCACTTGGACGGTCAGTGTGACCGGGGATGAGAGGGACTTGGCGCCTAGGGTGGCCTTGTGGAGGTCGACTGAGCTATAGCTTGTTTGTTCAAACGTAATAAGAATATCTGTGTATATAAATAATCAAAATGTAGATGTAGTTGTATAATTATCTGTCTGTCTATGTAGCAATTGCACAGACCTATAGTATAATTCAAAGTTGTATAATCATGAAGGAGTTAACCAAAGATGATGAAGCCAGAATGTGAAGCTGTAAAAGTGTTATCAGTAATGTTCACACAGAAGGAATGTACGGGAGGCAGGCAGTGTGCTGTGAGAAATTGGGGAGTATAAGCACTCCTTGTTTAGCTTCAAGGTTATTCATGCTTACTTACTGTATAATTGGATCTATCGAATTATACGAGTCAGTTGATGACGCTGGCTGAAGGAGAGAGCATGTCTGTGTGTTCTTTGTCTTATATACATTGATATATAGGCACTGGTATACAGCTAATACGGCACCGTCTCTGGATATCCCAAAGGCAGACTCCATTAGCAGTCTTCAACCCAAATTCCTCCCTTGACAGCCTCTCCTACCAACCCTAGGCCTTGGAGTTTCCCGGCCTCTCTGGACAGGAACGGATCTGGTGCGCGTGTTGTCTCCACAATAGAAGCATAGACCCTTAGCGAGCCGTTCTGCCCGGCGTAGTGCAGCTTGACCCAGACGATCCACTTGCATGGGCTCGGAGGTAGGAGTACCGGACGACTGCAATGGTGGGAGAACGGAAGTCTTCGGAGTAGGAACATGAAGTACTGGTCTCCTCTCACGGATTGCTTCCTGGGTTCGTTCTTGAAAGCGGAGATCAATCCGGGAGGCCAGAGTGATTAGGCCATCCAGGGTGGTTGGTACATCACGACCGGCCAACTCGTCCTTGATGCAACCGGAAAGGCCCTCCCAGAAGGCGTCGGACAATGCTTCGTTATTCCAGCCGAGTTCGGAGGCAAGCGTGCGAAAACGAATGGCGTACTGGCCAACCGTTAGGGAGCCTTGGCGTAAACGAAGGAGTGAAGAAGCCGCTGAGGTGGTGTGTCCGGTCTCGTCAAAGGTTCTGCGAAAGGTCTCCAAAAACTCCTGAATGTTGTGGGTAACCGGATCTTCTCTCTCCCACAGGGGGTTCATCCAAGCCAACACCCTCCCCCCTCCAGATGAGACATCAGGAAGGCCACCTTTGCTTGGTCCGAGACAAACAGATGTGGGAGTAACTTGAAGTGCAAGGAGCTTGGTTCAGAAAGCCTCTGCAGGTCTTTGGATCCCCAGGATAGCGAGGCGGAGCAGCGAGCGAGGTGGAGTTGCGACACAGAGGGAGACACCGGTGCAGGCGCTGTCGCGGTTTGTTGTGCTGACAGGGTCGTGGCTATGACCTGTAGAGTATTCAATTCTGGTTACAAATATGGCACTCCTTATAAACTTTGTTGGTGCTCAGATAGGGTCCAACTCCATAAACAATTAAGTAAAATCCGGCACTCAAACTTGTAGAATTTGCAAAAAGAAATTTTTTTTATTATTATTTTGTTATTTTTTTGACAGGCGTAGTATTCTGTGTGACAATCAGTATAACGTTTCGGTCATATATGACCTTCTTCACATTATTTCACACTGTAAACATGATAAACAAAAACAAACAAAATTCACATTTTGTAGAAAATTTTTTGTCACTTATTAAACGCATGCATAATGAAAACATATATCTCATCAGGGTGGAAGACATCAAAACAGGAACAGATTAAATAAAAAGGGAACATAAAGTCCATATATAGTGGTATATTTGATTTTCAGATAAGGAAAATCACTTCTTCCTATAAAAAACAATAGCATATGTAACAATCAATGTATAGTAGAAAAAATGTAATATAGAACCACTAATACTGTATATACTATATCCTGCATGAAAATTAACTGAAGTCAGACCACAGAAACAAATGTCCTACATTCAAAATAGAGAATAAATGGTTAATAGAAAATGTGTCTAAAGAGCCTGTCATTGTGTGGGGGAGAAGGAGGCCACAGCTCCATAAACATTAACATAATGATTCACCAGGCTGCCTGTGTCAGGGGTCTCTCCACTGATAAGGGGGCTATTCTGCTCTGCTGCCACTCAGGTCCTCATTGGTATGCGTAATGAAGGGAATCCTCATGCTGGGCTTTTAAATACACCGCGGCTGATCACATGAATTTAACTGCCTATGATATTCAGGTACTAGAATCCATTTCCTGGTCTCAAACCGGAAGTGATGCAACTGGATGGCAGCTCTCTGCATATGGTTGGCACTAATGAGCATGCGTCCAAATCACTCAGCATTATGCTGCTGGAAGCCTGTGAAGGATGAGTCGTGCAGTCTAAGGCTGCTTTCACACTACGTCTTTTTAACATGCGTCCTGAACGGTTTTTTGCTGCAAAAGCGGATCCTGCTTTTACAGCAAAAAATGCATGCGAACGCATGTGTTACTTTGCAGGATCCTGTCACTGGATGTTTAGGGGCGGGCATTGGAGTCATGTGATCGGGAGTGATGGGAACTAAACGTGCCAGACTGGGAGCCGGCATCTGACAGCTGCGAGGCTCGTAACCAAGGTAAACATAGGGTATACTTGCTTGGATACCCGATATTTACTTTGGTTACAAGCGTCTGCAGCTGCTAGGAGCCGGCTCCCTGCACACGTAACCAACGTAAACATCGGGTAACTAAGATAAGTGGTTACCCGATATTTACCTTGGTTACGAGTGTCCGCAGCTCTCAGGTGGGGGAGAGGGAGGGGGAGAGACAGAGGGAGGAGAGAGAGAGACTGATCACGGAGGCTGGTTTCTGGGCATGCTCAGTAGAGCAAGCAGGATCCTGCCTATCAGCACGCCAGCGTTCACATGCGTTTGCGTGCTGTTTAGTCAGGATCCAGCAATTTGCAGAAGTTGGACGCAGCTCAAAAACGCTACAAGTAGCGTTTTTGAAAGATGTTAAAAAACTGCAAGTCGCTGGATCCTCACTATAACGCACGCAAACGCAGGTGAACGCATGTTAACGCAAGTCCATTGCAAATGCATTGAAATGAAAACGCATTTGCACTGGATCCGTTTCTGCGTTAAAAAAACGTTCAGGACGCATGTTAAAAAGACGTAGTGTGAAAGCAGCCTAAAGGTCCAGTCACACATAACGAGATCGTGAACGAGATCGCTACTATGTCACACTTTCTGGATCGTTTATGAGTCGTTGTTGAAATCGCATGTTGGGTGTCACACATAACGAGTTTATGAACGAGCATGCGTCCCGTATAACAATCTTTCAAATCGCTGGGACCCTGTCACACAGCTACTATGTTAACGATTCCAATCCCATTAGGGGCGTAGTAAAATGCAGTGAGTCACGTAGGCGTGCATTTGTGTCGCCTTTTCCGCTTTCATTGGCGGCCAATACTGCGTTCTGATTGGGCGGCCGGGCGGGCGTCGCCTTTTCCACCCCCTCCGCTGATTGATATGGACCCTGTCACACAGCTACTATGTTAACGATTCCAATCCCATTATGCAGTGAGTCACGTAGGCGTGCATTTGCGTCGCCTTTTCCATACCCCCCTCCGCTTTCTTTGGCGGCCAATACTGCGTTCTGATTGGGCGGCCGGGCGGGCGTCGCCTTTTCCACCCCCTCCGCTCTGATTGATAAGGACCCTGTCACACAGCTATTATGTTAACGATTCCAATCCCATTATGCAGTGAGTCACGTAGGCGTGCATTTGCGTCGCCTTTTCCATACCCCCCTCCGCTTTCATTGGCGGCCAATACTGCGTTCTGATTGGGCATGCAGGGGGCGTATCTAGCGGTTAAATTTTGGATCGCGTCCACCCTTTGTCACTTCTTTTGCGCTTTGCTTTGAGATAGAACCTGCGTCTCCACCCTGATTCCTTCGTCCATTGTACCCGGTCGCTTTGTTGGTGTGTTTTTCGGATCGAAGCCGCAGTTGCACCTGGAGTATCCTTGCAGTGCTCTCGAGTGTCGGTGAGATCGTATTTGCGATTCCGCTTGGATTCTACATTGATATACACTTCTTTGAAAAGGTAGGTCTTTTTTTTTGTTGGGGGGGGTGGGCTTTTTTTTGAATAATGTTCTTGCTGTTAGATATATGTTAATATTTATTATGTGAGTTGATTGCTGTTAGATATATGTTAATATTTATTATGTGAGTTAATTAAAGTTGCTGGCTTTTATCTGTGCGTGTATAATGCCTTTTAAAGAGGGGTCTCTCCATAGTGCTGTTTGTAATGTGTCCTATCCTAGCATTGCTGGCTCTTTTGTCTCTCATTAAATAAAATATAGAAATGTGGCACTCCTTCTATAGTCGCTGGTGCTTGGATAGGGTCCCACCCCAGATCAAAAAATGAAAAAAATCCAGCACTCAAAGCATTTAACTGAAATTGTTTTATATTTTATTCATGGATCTGTGTAATTATTAAAGACGTTTCGGTCATCCGACCTTCATCAGTTTACACAGAAAAGGTTCTGTAGAAATATATGAAAAAGCTGGACCAGAGGAAAAAGCTGCCCGTCCCGGTCTGCAGTCAATGTCACATACTGTCTACAGAACCTTTTCTGTGTAAACTGATGAAGGTCGGATGACCGAAACGTCTTTAATAATTACACAGATCCATGAATAAAATATAAAACAATTTCAGTTGAATGCTTTGAGTGCTGGATTTTTTTCATCTTTTGTCTCTCAGCTACAGCCGCCATTTTGTGTTTCTGCCACACATAGGGGCGGCCATTATAGTCTCTGCCACACCATAACCAAAAATTGTGATCGGTTTATTGCAAGTTCTTTTATGTTTACATATAAATTTTTCATTCTTTATTTCAGATGGCTTATTATAACAAAGAAGACTTTGTGCGTGAGCTGCTGGATTTGTATAAATCACTGCCCTGCTTGTGGAGAATCAAATCCACAGAATATTCTGACAGAATAAAAAAACAAGCCGCCTATGCCCAACTGGTGGAGCTTTTTAAAAAACACAGTGGAGGCGAGGCGGTGGATGTCAAAGTAGTAAAAAAGAAGATACAAGGCTTGAGGACTGTATATAAGAAAGAAGCAAATAAGGTGGACAAATCAAAAAAGTCAGGGGCCGGCACTGACCAGGTATATGTTTCACCTTTGTGGTATTTCAATCTCCTGGAATTCACAAGGGACCAGGAGCTACCACGAATGATGGAAAGCTCCTACCAAAGAAACGTAGACCTGGAAGCAGACATTGAAAACGATGACATCCCGATCGATGACAACACCTCCACTGTTGTAGATGTAAGTACCTTATTTGCTTCACGGTACATAGCATTCAAACTTTATATGTACATGCCATTGAGGAACACAAAATAGTAACTTATTGTTACCATGATTTATTGTGCAGTTTGGAAAAGTTATCCCTTCCAGTTCAGATAAGTACACTCCAATACAATTTTGTCACACTTTAATTAAATTTACTAACTATTAATGTATGACTTTTAATTAACATTTATTTTTCTGTTCCCGCAGAACCCTCAGACAGATATGGTGAGGCCCCAATTGAATGAGAACCCCACCACATCGAGCGAGCCTATTGTGGAGGATAATGAGGTACCTGCACCCTCTGGTGAAATGCGGCGAAGACAGTTACGCAAAAAGAAGGCCAACACCCCTGTGACATCCGCTGAATTTTATTCTTTGGCAACCCAACTGCTATCACAGCCAAAAAGCCCTCCAGTGGATAGCTTTGCCGCATTTGCATCGGACAGACTCTGCAAATTGGATTCCACACAGAGGGAGCAAGCAGAGAGACTAATGTTTGAAGTCCTAAGAAAGGCAGGCCGAGGAGAACTTGATGACAATGACACGATATGCAAGTTAAACCAGCCCCATCATTCTTCGACATGGATTCCTCGCCAGCCCCTGCAAAGTACACCAAACAGGATGCATCCACCACGCTTGCAGCTTGACCACCCCCCACAGTATCCCCCCCCACAGTTTCCCCCCCAACATTATCCCAGGTATTCAAATGATTCATTTTTAAGCCAACTGTCATCTCCCACCCGGCCTGAATATGTCAACCAATATGAAGACGGCCACTAAATTTTGTTATTGTTGTTGTTTTGTTATTTGAGATTAATTTTAATTGATTGTTATATTTTCATTGTAATAATAAATTTATGTTGGTTCAATCTTGCTGCCTGCGTTACTTAATTCAGCATATGGTTGTGATGCCCTGGCAAAACACGGTAGTTACAGAGATTGTACCATACTCCACCCTCATTGGCATACCACCACACAACCCCCACACTCATGTACACCAAACAACCAGTAAAGCCTAGTCACCCCTTCGTGGATAATGGGATTGGTGCATCTATACAGATGCCTACATGTAATATGATGTTTGTGAGTGGTGAGTTTGTGAGTGGTGATAGCTGTTAACTTGCTTTATGCAATGAGACATACCAAACAGCAGATATCAATTTCAAATTTTTTATAACACATGTATATGTACACAATAACCAAAAAAAAAAAAAAACGTTAGTTGCTGCTGCCCTCCCCTTGTCCAGCCACATAACGTGCCAGCAGCGACGCATGCCGCTCCACTTTGGCCATCAGCCTCCTGTGGGCTGACATAATCCTTCTTTGGGAGGACATGATTTCGGCCAAAGTGGGTATGCCTATGGAGGGAATGGTAAAATTAATAAATCATAATTTTTATTTCTGCTTATTATTACAAAGTAGGAGATTCATGACTTACGGTTATCCCCCTCGTCCGATAAAGACTCACTTATGGAGCCTGGACTAGCATCTATGAAAACAAAAAACACTTTATAGTACTCAACAGCTTTTTGTTTTGTACTTTATATGGCGTTAATGTTATATTAAAAAATTACCGGGGGCCGATCCGGCCGGTGGCCCCTGTGGGTGGTACTCCTCCTCCTCCTCCTCTGGTGGCTGTAGATCCACCGGGGGCTCGGGCACATGCTCTCCCTCCTCTGCGGCCCCTTGCTCCTCTGGGGGTTCTTAAGAAAATATAAAGTTTAATGTGGTTGCGTTATGATACATATAGGACTGTGGGGGGTACATTGAAATATATGGCGGACTACGTAGCCTACCTTATACAAGGACTATGGGGGTGAATTTGAACACATTGTGGACTATGTGGTGCAGTATAATATATGGAGAACTCTGGGGTGAATGAAACTTCATGGAGAACTCTAGGAAATTCATTACAGTTCATGGAGGACTATGGGATGCATTCTAATATCTGAAGGGTTATGTGGAACCCTTTATACTATATGGAAGGCTATGTGGGGGCCAATATTGTATTTGGAGAACTAGATATGAGGGGGGACAAAAATACAAGCAGGAGATGGAATTTTTTTGTGCTGAGGGAAAAAGACCCACTAACCACAGCACCCGGCTTTGCCATGCTCTCTCTGATATGGGAAAAGCTGGGTGGTGAGGGAATGATGTTTTGCCAAGCATGGCGAAGCTGGGTGCCAAGGACAAGAGGTATATCAGAACATATGAAAACTGTGTGCTGATAGAGGGTTGTCAGTTCATGGGAAATCTTGGTGTAGAAAGCCTACTGTCTGCGTAATTTCCCTGTGTCCCGAGTGTCAGTGTAATTAGCCCGTACCACAAGTGTCGGTGTATCTAGCGATCTATGCAATAGATCTCTATATAAAGATCTGTTACATATTATATATATATATATATATAATCTATATATATATTATATATATATATATATATAATCTATCTATCGTTCAATGCAATAGATCTCTATATATATATCTATTACATATTATATATATATAATCTATCTATCGATCTATTACATAGATCGATATATTATATAAATACTTTTAATGAATTAAAAGAAAAAAAAAAATATATATATATATATATATAATAAATATATATACATTAAAATATATATATTTATTATTTAAATATTATCTGTATATATTTATTTTTATAATTATATATATAATTAATATATTATATATTTTTATAATTATATATAGATATATATATTATTTATATATATATTATATGTATATATTTATTTTTATTATTATATATATCTAAATATATTTTTAGAATTTTATCTATATATATATATATATATATATATATATATATATATTTTATATGTATTATATATATATATATATATATATATATATATATATATAATCTATCGATCTATAAAATAGATTATATATATATAATTTTAATTAAGTAAAAGGATATATATATCATAAATATATACATTTAAATCTATATATTTATTATTTATTATATATGTATATTTTCTTATATTTATATTTATACATAATTAATATGAATTATATATATTTAATTTAAATATATATATATATAGATATATATATATATTATTTATATATGTATTATATATTTATTTTTATAATTATATATATATATATATATATATATAGATAGATAGATATATATTTAAGAACACCATTATACGTTGCCAAGGCACACTCATCTGCGCCTACCTTGGTTTTGTAACTCTGCTTGTATGGCAGAGATCCGGGCACTGGAGCGGTACCGCAGATCCGCTAATTTTTTGCGGATCTGGGCGCAGGTGCGCTCCAAATGAAATCTCCTCCTCAACCCACGTTGGATCCTGCGCAAGACCGCTTTCTTATGGAGAAGTGGATGCTCTTGCGCCTCACGGCAATCATAATCGCGAGCATCCACTTCTCTAATTAGGTAACGGACCTCCGCCTCTCCCCAAGCTGTTGCCCTCCTGCGTGCCGCCATTGTTCGCTGGTGTGTCTACGTAGCAAACGCAGTTGCGTCACCCGCGGTAACGCCTCTTCACATCTGATTCAACGGATAGCGTCACGTGAACGCTAGCTCCAATCAGATTGGGGTGGACGTTGTTGATCCTGCTCCAGCCAATGGCCGCCGATATTACATCTTCGGCCATGGCTGGATTGTTGATTTGTGAAATATTACAATTGCTATGATTGACGGTGAAAGTGCGACGCACTTTTAACAAATCAGAATGATCTTTGCTGCAGAAATGAGATCGCGCCATGACGCAAATGCTGTGTCAAGGGGTCGTGGTATCACACACTGCGAGCGCACATACAATTATAAAAAATCGAAAAAGAGATGTCGTTTGAAGGTTTCGGGGACGCACAAACGTCCCCGTTTAAAAACCCCAAATGAAAATATATAAGGCTTCATATTCATAATTTGCGTGTTTTTTTTTTTTATTGCATTGGTACATGGAAATCAAAATTGTACAAGAGCCCTAAATGATGTATTCATCATACAGCTGGACGCCAAATTGAGGAAGTAAATAAACCTTTGCAGGGTTTTACCTAAAGAAAAGCAATGTTGAAGTTAAAAGTGAACATTTTACTTTTAAACCCAAAAACAAATTTTAGTCATACCATTGAGCATTTCTACTATGGTATCAAGATAAAATTCACCATAAAATATATTGTGCAATTTCTTCTTAGTGCACCCATATGTAATATGTGGTTGAAATCAACTGGTTTGGCACATATTTTGGCACGCTGTTGTTCGCTACGCTCACTCTCAATGTGCGATCCGGAGCAGGAAGCCCAATGATAGCGGTGATGACACCCGGTGCCGGGCCGGACTAGTCTGGGGGTCGTAAGTGGTTGCCGGAGTCATGGCTTCAGTGGGGGTGATAGTTTATATTCGTGACGCCACCTTAATCCGCCGCTGCTGTATGGGGCATCCGGGGGTGATGTAACGGCAGCAATGGTGGTACTGCTCCCCACAGTAGCCCTTAATAGTGAATGAATGACAAACAAATCTTGTGGAAAGTAAAAACAACTGTTTATTAAAGTAATCATTTTGCAAAAATGACATTTTAGTATAAATGTGATGAACATAACAATACAAGTAACCATATATTTTAAAATTAGTATAAATGTGATGAACATAATACAAGTAACCATATATTTTAAAATTAAGAAGGGAAGTTTCTAAAACAAATCAATACAAGAAAATAAAACTCAGCATAATAAATGTGCTCAATACAAGTTTATCTAATGCTGCCACGTAATTGCACCAGGACCATTAAAATATTGGCAGTACTTTTCTCGACAGGCCTTCGCATCATCGGTATTTCTGCCGGGCGCCAATGGTTGAAGTCCTGCGATTGCGGGATCTTCAGAATGCCATTCGCCAAGCACCACTTCGCCATTTAAGTCATCAGAGTCTACAAAGCCTGTTGGACAGTACGTAATAGCATCTCGCCGTCGAAGAAAGTTGTGAAGGGCGCAACAGGCCAAAACAACTGCGTCTATTGATGGTAGACTCAGGTTAATTGGTGTGTGGAAAACGCGGAAGCGATTTGCCATTATCCCAAAGGCATTTTCCACAACCCTGCGTGCCCTTGATAATCTGTAATTGAACCTTTGTCTTTCCGCCGTTAGACTTTTCTGGGGGAATGGTTTCATGAGATTGGGATGAAGTGGGAAGGCTTCATCGCCCACAAATACAAAGTTAAGGTTTGCGGTAGTGTCAGAGTTGGGGGGCAAGTGCAGTTCACCATTTTGCAAACGTTCACCAAAGCCTGTGTGTTCTAAAACCCCACCGTCAGAAACCCTGCCATTCATGCCAACATCAACAGCAATAAATTCGTAATTGGCATTCACAAGGGCCATTAGGATGATGCTGAAATAGCCCTTATAGTTATAAAAATAGGAGCCGCTGTTCAGTGGTTGAGTGATCCGCACATGTTTCCCGTCCAAAGCACCACCACAGTTTGGGAACTGCCAAAGGTGCTCAAAATCGGAGGCAATCTTCTGCCATTCCTCCACAGTTTTGGGGAACTCAATGTAGTTACGCAGACTGTGGAAAATTGCTCTACATGTCTCCGGAATAAGAACGCTGAGCAGGGACCTTGAAATTGCAGAAGAAAAATGTAAGTCTTGCAGGGAGCGTCCGGTGGCCAGGAAACGCAGCGTGACTGACAATCTTTCATCTGCCGGGATGGCAGCACGCATCGCTGTATTCTTGCGCTGAATAATTGGCGTAACTCTTTCGAGTAAAAGGCTGAATGATTCTTCTGACATCCGCAGAAAATTGTGGAAATCCTGAGGATTATTTTCCTGCAGCTCTCTTAGCAGTTGCATGTGGGAGTATTTGTACCTCTTCTGCAGCCACTCTCTGGTCCACATGAAGCGCT
Source organism: Anomaloglossus baeobatrachus (assembly GCF_048569485.1). NCBI lineage: Eukaryota > Metazoa > Chordata > Amphibia > Anura > Aromobatidae > Anomaloglossus > Anomaloglossus baeobatrachus. The sequence goes on from NW_027445228.1 coordinate 107,485, forward strand.
TTCGTTTGGAACGCCTCTGTTCCCCTTCACGTAGCCGACCGGCCTCAAACATCAATGCAGCACCCAGCACAACACGCTGCATGTCGTTCATGTTGTCCACACTGCAAAAAAACATGTAAAGATGAGAAAAGTTGCTATAAACCAATCACATTTTTTTGGGGGGGTGTAGAAGAGACACTAAAATGGCCGCCCCCATAGAAGTGCACCAGTTCTAACTGTGTCAGAGAAACAAAATGGCGGCTGTAACTGTGTCAGAGAAACAAAATGGCGGCTGTAACTGTGTCAGAGAAACAAAATGGCGGCTGTAACTGTGTCAGAGAAACAAAATGGCGGCTGTAACTGTGTCAGAGAAACAAAATGGCGGCTGTAACTGTGTCAGACAAACAAAATGGCGGCTGTAACTGTGTCAGAGAAACAAAATGGCGGCTGTAACTGTGTCAGAGAAACAAAATGGCGGCTGTAACTGTGTCAGAGAAACAAAATGGCGGCTGTAACTGTGTCAGACAAACAAAATGGCGGCTGTAACTGTGTCAGAGAAACAAAATGGCGGCTGTAACTGTGTCAGAGAAACAAAATGGCGGCTGTAACTGTGTCAGACAAACAAAATGGCGGCTGTAACTGTGTCAGAGAAACAAAATGGCGGCTGTAACTGTGTCAGAGAAACAAAAAGGCGGCTGTAGCAGAGAGACAAAATAGCCAGCAATACTAGATAAGGACACATAAAAGGACGATGGACGCACAAAAGGCAATATGTATACAGATAACAACCAACCACTTTCATTATCCGCAAAAATAATTACTATCTATAAACACAAATACTTTCAATACTATAACAAAAACATGGAACAAGTAACAAAGACTTTTCGAAAATGACTTACCGCGTCCAGAAAATGCAGCCGTCTATGCTATCTATTAATAATCGCAGTTTCGATCCTCACAGCGACACGCTCGGGAACGAATGAGGGATATCCAAGTGCAGATGCGGCTTTGATCCGAAAACCAAGCAAGCGGGAACAAAGCACGAATGAATCTGGAATACAGCGACACGCTCGGGAACGAATGAGGGAAGATGCGGCTTTGATCCGAAAACCAAGCAAGCGGGAACAAAGCACGAATGAATCTGGGTGTAGTCACAGGTTTGCTCCTAGAAGACTCAAAAGGGAACAAAGCATGAAGCGATACCCAATCAGAATGCAATAGTGTTCTCATTGCTAACCAATCGGTGCAGAGAGGGGCGCGGAAATGGTGACGTAACTACACACTATTGTTCTCAGCGCCAACCAATGGGTGCAGAAGGGGCGTGGAAACGGGGACGCAACAACACGCCTTCGTGCATCTCATCTAGGTCGTCAACGAAATCGTTAATAGGGTGTCAAACATACAGATTCATGCAGCCCAGCAGGACTCCAACGAGCCAAAAATGGCCCAAGCTGTTCGGCATCGATCAGCGATTTCGCAGCAGGGGGTGAATCGTTGGTACGTGTCAAACGTGACAAGATCGCAATTGAAGTTGTTCTTACGTCACAGAAACTGTGACGTAGTAACGATCTCGTTTACGATCTCGTTATGTGTGAAGTGGCCTTTAAGCTGGGTTCACACATAGCGACAGCGATGTCGCTATTACGCCACCATTTTCTGTGACACAACAGCGACCTTGTAAGTTGCTGTTATGATCGCTGCTTAGCTGTCAAACACAGCAGACGCAGCAGCGATCATAACGACACGCGTCGCTGTGGAACCGATGCTGCGCTTGGTAACCAAGGTAAATATCGGGTAACCAATCAAAGTGCTTCTCTGGTTACCTGATATTTACCTTGGTTACAAGCGCACACCGCTTAGCGCTGGCTCCCTGCACTCATAGCCACAGTACACATCGGGTTAATAAGCAAAGCTTTGCTTATTTCCTGATGTGTAGTCTGGCTGCGTGCAAGGAGCATGGAGCCGGAACTGGCAGCCTGAGAGCGGCTGACGCTAGTAACTAAAGTAAATATCTGGTAACCAAGGAAAAGTCTTCCCTTGGTTACCCGATGTTTACCTTGGTTACAGCTTACCGCAGGCTGCCAGAAGCAGTCTCCCTGCTCCCTTCAGTTCGTCGCTCTCTCGCTGTCACACACAGCGATGTGTGCTTCACAGCGGGAGAGCAACGAGCAAAAAATGAAGCAGGACATTCAGCAACGAGCGGCGACCTCACAGCAGGGGCCGGGTCGTTGCTGGATGTCACACACAGCGACAGCGACGGGACGTCGCTGCTATGTCACAGAAAATTGTGACGTAACAGCGACGTCGTTGTCGTTATGTGTGAACCCAGCTTTACACAAAGACAAAATGGAGTGTAGATTTAACAAAATGGATTCTTCTCTCATTCAAGCAATACACAAGTGGATGAATAAAGCGTACAAATTGGCTGTAACAAAAAAAAAAAAAGTTTTTTCTCCCCAAAAATTAAAAATGTGTAAAAAGATGAATCATTTGTAAATGATCCATTATAAAAAGTACACAACCGTAATGACATAAAATTAACTCTTTATTAACAGATAGTAAAAGTCTATTAATATTTACTAAAACAGACATTCTATTCATGACTATGGCTTCACTCCTGTGTGACTTCTCTCATGTTTAACAAGCTCTGATTTCTGAGCAAAACATTTCCCACATTCTGAACATGAATATGGCTTCTCTCCTGTGTGAATTCTCTCATGTGTAATAAGATTTGATTTCCGATCAAAACATTTCCCACATTCTGAACATGAATATGGCTTCTCTCCTGTGTGAATTCTCTCATGTCTATTAAGTGTTGATTTCTGAGCAAAACATTTCTCACATTCTGAACATGAATATAAATTCTCTCCTGTGTGAATTCTCTCATGTTTAACAAGATCTGATTTCCAAGCAAAACATTTCTCACATTCTGAACAGGAATATGGCTTCACTCCTGTGTGAATTCTCTCATGTGTAATAAGTGTTGATTTCTGAGCAAAACATTTCTCACATTCTGAACATGAATATAAATTCTCTCCTGTGTGAATTCTCTCATGTTTAACAAGATTTGATTTCAAAGCAAAACATTTCCCACATTCTGCACATGAATATGGCTTCACTCCTGTGTGAATTCTCTCATGAGTAATGAGATCTGATTTGTCCGCAAAACATTTCTCACATTCTGAACATGAATATGGCTTCTCTCCTGTGTGAATTCTCTCATGTTTAATCAGAGCTGATTTCTGAGCAAAACATTTCTCACATTCTGCACATGAATATGGCTTCACTCCTGTGTGAATTCTCTCATGTCTATTAAGTGTTGATTTCTGAGCAAAACATTTCCCACATTCTGCACATGAATATGGCTTCACTCCTGTGTGAATTCTCTCATGTGTAATGAGATGTAATTTCTGAGCAAAACATTTCCCACATTCTGAACATGAATATGGCTTCGCTTCTTTGTTACTTTCACTTCCCTTAGCATTCTGTGTGGAACTCCTGGTACCGTCATCTGCCATAAATAAAATTGAAGTTATAAGCTTTTAATAATATAACCGCAAACATACACAGACACACATAAATCCATATAAATTCCAAAGTGTGTAGTGTTCTACTTTAAAAGGCCTATGTGACAGAAAATACCCAAAATTACATTTTAAAAACTGCATCCTTCGAAGTGCTCAAAACGACATTCAATAAAACATATCTACAAAAGTATATCCAGTGGCACTCAATAATAAGGATACTTTGGCATTGCATTACTGTTGTAGAAATATTAGAAAAAGGGATTAATACGTAGGTAATGAGAAAAATGAGTAAAACGACATAGGCATTGCATTACTGCTTTAGAGATATTTGCAAAGTGAGATTTTTAGTTTATGTATTGACCAATCCATGTGAGCCCAATAACCTTGACAAGCACCTGACCAAGCACTCTGCCCTATAGCCAAGGTGTGTCCACCATCTTGTTTAGCCAGAAAGCAGACATGCAGATGTTTAATCACTCATAGACGCATTTAAGGTTAGGTTCCCAATATAATGAGATCACCTTGTCGAGGTGATCGGGCTCACATGGATTGGCCAATACATAAGCTAAGAATCTCTCTTTGCAAATATCTCGAAAGCAGTAATGCAATGCCTATGTCTTTTTACTCATTTTTCACATTAGCAATGTATTTATCCCTTTTTTGTAATATTCCTACAGCAGTAATGCAATGCCAAAGTACACTTTAGATACGTCACAGAAATTAAAGCAATGTGGAAGGAAAAAAATAAAATTTAAATTTTTCCCACAAAAGTGTTGCTTTAACCACAAATTTTCATTTTCCCAAGGGTAAGATGAGAAAATGGACCATATAATTCTGTTGTGCAATTTCTCATGTGTACGCCGATACCCAATATGTGGTGGAAAACCACTGCTTGAGTCCACAGCAGGACTCGGAAGGGAAGGAGCACAATTTGACTTTTGGAGAACAAAATTGGCTGAAATAGAGGATGTCATGTCACATTTGTAAAGCCCTTGATGTGCCTAAACAGTAGAACACCCCTCAAATTATCTCATTTTGAAATCTACACCACTGAAGGAATGTATATAGAGGTGTGGAAATCATAGGAGTACCCTTATATAGGGCAAGGGGTCTTTAGCACACCCCCAGTTATTATGGTGACCCATATGCACCCAATAATAAATGTTACTGGGGGCGTTGGATATGTGGAACGTTGTACCCCATAGGCTGTGAGCTGCAAATGCTGCTGTCAAAGATCAAAACGTTAACAGCAGTGGGTGAAGCTTACCTCCACTGAATAACTCAGGCATCATCTGCTGGCAATGGAGACTCAGCTTCTGAGCCCGCAAGAAGCAATAGGATGTAATAATTTGTTAAATATCGAGAAGGGGTTAAAGAAAACCTGGCAGCTACAAAAACACTATTTACCTGCAGATATAGAGCTAATCTGAGTACCTAGCATTTAAATGATATCTATCTGGTTTATTGGAACAGTGTGTGACACTAGTCACTGCATGGACAAGCCGTGAGGCAGGGTTATCAAATGTTCCGGGGTCAGATACAAAGAGAGCATGCCGTGAACTAAGGGGAAAGACAAAGGCGTAGTCAGCTCTGGGGTCAGAATATCAGGAGGATAGTGGATCAGGAAAATGGATGGTGTTAAAGCCGTGGACTCTATTCCTCTCAGGTAGGAGTCAAAGATTGGATCGGCAGCTGAACAAACCAAGACAGACTAGTCTGTAAGTTGCCAAAGTCACACACACGTTTATTGCAACATAAGAGGTTTATATACACCTTGGGGTGGTTACACAATATGGGGTATAAGATTACACAATCATGAATTTTAGGTGTTTACCATATGTCAAGGTTGATCTTTGTTGCACTTCTGGGAAATTAACAAAGAGTCTGCCAAATATTATGTTCCCAGGAAATATTATGTCAGGAAGGGAGTATGGGAGTATAAGATAGCATTGGGCCAAAAAGGATATAAAGGTTTCAAGGGATATGATTATAATGCCAAATCATTTAACAATAAGACATATTTTGGTCTGGCAGCTATAGATCAGAACACAGCACAGATAACAGAGGCCCACATTCGCAGGGAGCCGCGGTGGCGTCGAACTCTGTTTACAGGCAACCTGAAACTAGTTGCTCAGCTTCAGCTGAGTGTTTTACACTGTTTTCCAGTCCTGTGGAGTGGTTTGTGACTCCTTGAGAGGGGGGCTAATTTCTATTCAGCTGTGTTCTCCCTATTTAAGGTTTGAGATATTACTTCTTACTGCAGATGATACCTTCAGTTTATGCTCCTGTGATTCCGGTCTTTGTGGCAATCCTTTGTGGGGTTTGCATCTCCACTCCCGGTGAAGGGCGGGGGGGGGGGAGAAGTTAGATCAGGGTTTGGACAGGAGTTAGTGTTACGCTGGCTGGCAGTCCAGACCTGGATACCATCAAGCCTACCCCTGGGATAAGGGAAAGCACAAGGCCCTTAGTCTGAGGTTCCGTTTCAGCGGGTCCCTTCTCCAGTTACCCTGGCACCTCCGTGATACCCTGGTTTTGGGACTAACTACTCAGCTAAGTAATTGATCAATCACTCAGAACAGGGAACCCCTGAAGAAACCAAGCACCTCCCAGTTTCAGATTGGACAGTTGAGCTGTCGCTCAACAAACTAACAGCTTGGCACGGCCCTGATTCCATAGAGAGGCAAAATTGTCACTCACTGCGACCAAGACAGTGGAGAGATTGTGACACAGTGCCTGCAAGGAGAAAATGCAATTACATTCTCTCAGCAGCTGCTCACTTCCAGTCACCAGCAGAGTGGTAGGGGCTGTAACAGTCACCACTCACTAGATCAGACCTGGGCAAGGGGCGGCCCGCGGGCCACATCCGGCCCGCATACTGTCTGTGACCGGCCCGCCCGTCTTCAGCCGATGCAGTGGAGCCGGGCTGCTGCGTGCCGGGGGGGCAAGGAGTGATTCTGCAGCTCCGCACAGTCAGTGTAGGCAGCGGAACGCAGGAATCTCTATTCTGTTCCCTGACGGCACTTTCTCTGTGAATCACACACGCGCTCTGATGTTGTCAGTAGTGCGTGGCGTGTGTCATTTCAAAAGTTCCCGCCGGGCATTGTAAGAAACGGCACAGCATTGGCTTTCACAGAGAGAAGCAGCGGCGGGGGCCCCTCGGAGAACAGTATTGGCGCAGCCAGGGCCCGTACAAGAAAAGGAGCAGCTCAGCGGGGGGCACGTACGGAGGTGCCTGAGGACGGGGACAATAAGAAGGGAGAGGTAAGTAGTGACTAATAAACTGAGGAGGGGAGAATAGGGGAGTGGAGGGGGGGGGGCGGTGACTAATACTGGGGGTGTAGTGGTGTAGTTTTACAGGTGTAGTATATGGTGTTGTGTATATTGTGGTGTAGTACATGGGGTGTAGTGATGTAGTTTTATTACAGATGTTGTATATAGTGGTGTAGTAAATGGGGGTGTAGTGATGTATATTACAGGTGTATTATATGGGGGTGTAGAGATGTAGTTTGTTACAGGTGTATATAGGGGTGTAGTGATGTAGTTTATTACAGGTGTAGTATATGGAAGGGGTGTAGTGATGTAGTATATTGGGTAGAACTGAGTTAATTATATTAGTCCGGCCCTCTAAAACCATCCAAATTCCTCATGCGGCCCCATAGGAAAATTAATTGCACACCCCTGCACTAGATAGTGAGCGCACAGTAATCAACCCTCTTGTTCCTTGGCTGACAGCCTGTGAGCGGTAAGTGTTACTGTTTCCCGCACTGCATCGGTGACTGTATACGAGCGGCAGCAGGGAGAATGTAACTTCATTTTCTCCTTGCAGCTGGGAATGTGACTGTTCTCCTTGTTATTTAATGGTGACTCTTCACTGAGGAGGGTTACCTGTGGAAAGGTCTCTACTCCGTTCATCACCCCGCACATCCATTTCTCCTTTTTCCATAGTGTCTGCAGCGTTCTGCATATCTTTTCCCTGAATTTCAAAGCTGTAAAATAAATAATGTAAAAGTCAGGGACAGAAGGAAAAGTCATGTGGAAGGTTCTAGATGGACGCTTCTGCTACCAGAGCCGTGTGGCCCCTGAGACCAATCGATGCATGGCCTCTACGCCTCCTATATCGCCCGTGCTGCCCCAGAGTCAGTTCAGCAGGGATAGAAGCAGACGTGGCAGGGTCCACTTAGTGTGGTACATTATGACATTGGGATTTCCTTCATTGTTTTGTCTTCACAATTTGGACGCCCTAATGCTTATTTTTCCGTCATTTTATAATTGTTTTAGTCAACAATGTTGTATTTTTGAAAGCTTTCTTTTTGATGAAAATTAGTTTTATTTAATTTTTTTTTCTTTAAAGGAGTTGTCCGACATAAGCGCAAAAATGTTTTGTAAGCTATTCTGTGCTGTATTGTCATATAAGGCTACATGCGCACGGTGCAGTTTTTTTCTGCACACAAACTGCAACCAAAACTGCACTTTGTCAGAGTGAGCCTGGAAATGTCCCAAAAACGCTTGTAATGTAGGTGCGTTTTTAGTGCGTTTTTTGTCATTGCGTTTTTTTGAAGGAGAAACGAAATATGATAGGAAAGGATAATGGATAGATAGCTAGAATACATGATAGACAGTAAAAAATAGAAAGACTAGCTAGATGGATAGATAGATAATAAGAACATATAGATTAGATACTAAGAAAGAACAGAATACATAGAAAGAAATAACAATATAGCCAGCTTGGTTAGCTGTTTTTTTTTATTGTTGGGGGGAGGGGCTGGGGGTAAAAAAATAACATGGGGTCCCATTTTTGATATCCAGTACAGGAACAGCAGCAGCTGCAACCCTCAGCTGTCTGCTGTACCTTGGCTAGTTATGAAAAATAGAGGGGATCCCACACGTTTTTTTTAATTATTTGATTAAAAAAATACCTAAAAAATGACGTGGGATCCCCTCATTTTTCTAATACCAGCCAAGGTGCAGCAGATAACTGGGGGCTGATATTATTAGGGTGGAAAGGGCCATCGTTATTTGGCCCTTTTCAGCCTAGCAATAGCAGCCCACAGCCGCCCTAGAAGTGGCATATCCATAAGATGCGCCAATTGTGGTGCTGGATCCGGCTCTTCCCGTTGCCCTGGTGCAGTGGCTATCGGGTAATAAGGGGTTAATGGCAGACCATAGCTGCCACTAAGCCCTAGGTTAGTGATGTTATGCGTCTATGAGACACCCCACATCACATCAAAACAGCCTAAAAAATCCTTTTTTGAAATAAAATAACAAGCCCCTTCTTCTACCACTTTATTAATCCCCAAAACACCCCTCGAGGTCCGAAGTAATCCAAACGAGGTCCCACGATGCTTCCAGCTCTGCTACATCCCTGTCCTGTCACAGCCAGCGGTCATACAGCATGGCTGCCAGCTGTGAGTGTGGACATAGCCGCAGCGATCAGAATGAACTAGGGTGAATCCCTGACGTCACAGCTACGGCTCCCGCAGTACGGCAGGTGTCGCAGCAATAACATCACGGGTTCACTGCGGTTCAAGCCTGATGTCCTCCAGCTGTCACAGCAAACCACCCGAGTGTCAGCGGTGCCATCACTCAGGTGTTTGCCGTCACAGTTCGAGTCCTCCACCGCTGATAGAGCGACTCTCTTCAGTGCTGTACTATGTAGACTTGCCCACTGCGGCTGTGATTGGTTGCAGTCAGACAGCTGTCACTCAGCATGGGGGCTCGTCTGACTGCAACCAATCACAGATGGGGGAGGAGTCAACATGTGCTAATGAGCGGGTCCGAAAGAAGATGAGAAGCGGGGGAGCAGTGTGACAGCCGTGATCAGTGAGTATGTACTGCTTGGGGAGAAAGAGAGAGCGCAAGAGAGACATAGACACCAACACAGGCACCGACAAGTCAAATTCACTCCAGCATTGACTTTGTCATTCTGGAACTAAGTTGGTGAGCTGCGTTTCTTTTGACAAAATCGCAGGTAAAACACATGCAAAATGCACCAATTTGATAGCATGCATTTTTCCTTGCCTTTTTGATGCCCTCATTGACAAAAACGCAAGAAAGAATGAACATGCTGCGTCTTTTGTGTCACAAACTTTTGACAAAAAAAACCGCTGACAAACTGCAAGGTGCACATTACAAATCTGACTTCTCATAGACTTTGCTGGGAAGTCAGAGGTCAGAAAGTTCTGACAACAAAACTGCACCAAAAAAACGCGGCAAAATCGCGACAAAAACGCAGCGTGCGCATGTAGCCTAAATCACCCACACATTTTATTTTTTGTTTTTTAACTTTTGTTCCTCCTGAATTATCCCTTTATTCTCTGCAGACAGTTTATTTACCTGCAGCTCAAGCAAACATAAAAACTTCCTATACCGAACCTCACAGTCAGAGCTGGCCTCACCCGGGCTCACTGTCCAGCCCCGCCCTCTTCCCACCCTCTGCACACACACTATAGGCTATGTTCACATTTCCGCTATTTAGTATCCGTCACAATCCGCCGCTCTGATAAACAACGCAATCCGTTTGGCAGATTCCGTTGTTTCCCATAGACTTGTATGAGCGGTGGATTGTGACTGATGCCATTGCGTTGCATCCGCCTCGCGACTGATCAATTGTGGAATGACTTGACCATCGGGCGGCAGGAACGCAGCATGTAACGTTTTTTGAGCAGCGGAATCCTTTTGATTTCACTGCGCATGGTCAAATCTTGTGTTTAATTATTCAAATCAATGTCTCTCTCTCTCGGCGGCCGAACGATCAGCTGATCACCCGGCAGCCGCCTTCTGTGAGCGATCAGCTGATCACCCGGCAGCCGCCTTCTGTGAGCGATCAGCTGATCACCCGGCAGCCGCCTTCTGTGAGCGATCAGCTGATCGCCCAGCAGCCGCCTTCTGTGAGCGATCAGCTGATCGTCCGGCAGCCGCCTTCTGTGAGCGATCAGCTGATCGCCCGGCGGCCGGCTACTGTTAACGGCCACCGTCTTCTGTGAGCGATCAGCTGATCATTCATAATAGCCGGCCGCTGGTTAAACAGTGAAAATTTAAAAAAAAAAACAACGGATCATTTTGCAGAATCAGTCACGTCAGTTGTGCCACTATCTGCAATGCATCCGTTGCATCAGTCACACAACTGATTGTGACGGATGCAAAACAACGGAAGTGTGAACATAGCCTTAGCTGTCAGTATTAGGCCCAGCACTGACCTGTTCTCACTCTAGCATTGGAAATAACCGCCCCATATCGGGCTCTGCACCCCCCTCCACACACAGGGCTCTGCGCCCCCACACAGCCTCCTCTGCACAGCAGGAGCCCCCGCACAGCAGGAGCCCCCACACAGCCTCCTCTGCACAGCAGGAGCCCCCACACAGCAGGAGCCCCCACACAGCCTACTCTGCACAGCAGGAGCCCCCCCCACAGCCTCCTCTGCACAGCAGGAGCCCCCAACACAGCCTCCTCTGCACAGCAGGAGCCCCCAACACAGCCTCCTCTGCACAACAAGAGCCCCCATACAGCCTCCTCTACACAGCAGGACTCCCACACAGCCTCCTATGCACAGCAGGAGCTCCCACGCAGCCTCCTATGCACAGCAGGAGCTCCCACACAGCCCCCTATGCACAGCAGGAGCCCCCACACAGCTTCCTATGCACAGCAGGAGCCCCCACACAGCCTCATCTGTACAACAGGAGCCCTCACACACCCTCATCTGCACAGCAGGAGCCCTCACACACCCTCATCTGCACAGCAGGAGCCCTCACACACCCTCATATGCATAGCAGGAGCCCCCACACAGCTTCCTATACACAGGAGCCCCCATACAGCTTACTGTACAAAGCAGGAGCACCCACAAAGCCTGCTATGCACAACAGGACCCCCACAGAACCTCCTACGCACAACAGGAGCCCCCACACAGCCTCCTATACACAGCAGAAGCCTATATACAGCAGGGGCCCCACAGATCCCATATAGAAATACAAAAAAAAAATAAAAATCACCTAATCCTGATTCCCAATACCGAAGCCTGTCTCCTCTTCTATGGCGGCCTGCAGAGGCAGTGCTATGCGATGACTTCCCCGCTCTGCTCTTGTGGCACGATGACATCTCCTAAGCCTTAGACCTGTAGTGGTCTGCAGCTTAGGAGACGGGGAATGATAGAGCATGGAGCTCTTGCTCTGTTACAGGACTGAACTGTATCGGGGAAATGTGACGCCAAAACAGTTCAGTGCGGTGGTCGCAGAAGATTCGGGGCTGCGGGCAAGAAGTTCAGAGCCGGAGCCCCAGATCTTTGATGCCAGCAACGTCCCTACCGACGGGTCCCCTCTGTGTCCAGTTTGGGGGCGTACCAGGGCATTGGCTGGTGTCTGTGCGCCAGACCAATGTTTAATAGATGATAGAGAGACAGATAACAGGATGGATGTATAAATAGACAGAATGAATACACAGACAGACAGCTGCATATTGCACACTATACAGGACAAACATATCTTATACATAACACAGAAAGACAGCACATAATAGATGATTCACATTATACTCACTGCCTTCCTGGCCTCCTGGAGTTCAGAGGGTCTTTAGAATCAGCTTCTCCAGCTGTAGCAGTGCAGGCGGCTCTACCCCTTCTCTCTGGTGAAGACTGGAGAAGACAGGACGCAGAACACACAGAAGGGGAGGGCGCCCTGTGCCGGAGCCTATGCAGAGCGGGAGCAGCAAATGAAAGTGAATTGCTGCTCCCTGCGGTGCCCCCTGTGCTGTCTGACAGCTGGTGCCCTGTGCGACCGCACCAGTCACACATAGCTTAAGCCGGCCATGAAAGCACCCCCATTATCCTCTATATATAATGCACCCCCCATAGCTCTCCATTTAGTATAATGGGCTTCATATTGCCTTCCCTATATTACTATATATTATAATGCACCCCATAGTCTTCCATATATAATAACATACCCATATTCCTTCATATATTGTAATACAACCCATAGTCCTCAATATAGTATAATTCAGCCCTCATAGTCCTATACATATATTACATTGCACTCTCCATATATTATAATGCATCCCTATAGTACTCCATATAAAATAATGCAACCCCCATAGTCCTCCATATCGTGTAATGCACCTGTCATACATAGTCCTGCAAATAGTATGATGCACCCCTATAGTCCTCCATATCGTATAATGAACAGCTCATAGGCCTCCATATAATATAATGTACACCCTATAGTCGTTCGTACAATAAAATGCACACTCATAGTCCTCCACATTGTATAATGTACCCCCATAGTCCTCCATATAGCATAAAGCAAACCCCTTAGTCCTCCATATATTATAATGCACCCCCATAGTTATCCACATAGTATTATGGCCATGGACCAGTGTACTCCCTTTTTTTTAAAAAAAAAAAACAACCTCTCCTCTTTCCCGCACTGCTCCAGTCTCTGCAGTGGAGAGTGTTCTGCAGCTCTGCACATCTCGGCACAGCGGGCACACAGTTGTGACATCATCGCGCCCCCCTGTGCAGAGACGCCAGATCTCAGACACCGAAGGAAAATAGTGGAGGAGGAAGCAGAGAGCTCCATCTTTCATCATTGCTTTCAACTGTGGCGGCATCTGCAATGCTGATACAGTTGAAAGTGCGATGCTGAGCAGGGGAACGAATGGTGCCAGTGCTGGCATCGGGCCCCCCTGACTCTCGGGCCCCATACTGGCCTTAGTCTTCCGTTATTGGCGATACGCCACTGGAGGGGTCATTTCACAATTTTTCTTTATGGCGCTCACTTGTACTATAGATGACAGAAGGGTTGTCCGCCCCTTTTTATACTTATGTGTGTCCCTCTATGGTATGAAATTAAGTAACAAAGCGGAGCATTGATCTCCCAACTTTCATCTCTGACCCGGATCTCTGCTTTATGTTTTATTTTACACCACACTGGGCGGCTGCAAATACATCAAAAACCTGTTTAAAATTTTAATTTTTTTTTATGTTTTCTTTGGATTTTTTGTATGAAACATTGTTTTGATTTATATAAAACCTTTTTGATCTTCTTATTCACTTTCTTTTCTCCCAGTTTGGGGTGTTGAGTAGAGATGAGCAAACCTGTGAAAGTTCGGTTCGGCGGCAGCAGTCGTACCTCCGCTAGTTGGAAATTGACCTGAACCCCAATGGAAGTCACTGATTGGCAGTTCGAGTCTCCGCCCACATACAGCCAGCTATAAGCAGAATACGTCCGGGAGAGGGTGGGTGGGGACTTTTCTATTTTTGTCTTTAGGATGGGGGGGGGGGGTTGCACATTACAAGCGATCACGCTGTTGCTACCCCCAGTGTGAGCAACACTGCCATGGGCTCACACTGGGTTGAGCACCGAGCGTACCTGAGCACAGCGATGCTGGCGCCATTGGTCAGCGTATGTAAAGCATCTGAACTCTGTTTTTTAGAAAGTCTGTGTTTGGTTAAAATAAAAAAAAAAATACCAAACATCAGGTTCGCTCATCTCTAGTCCTGAGATCCTCTGCTCGCTGATATAATACACTGGGCTCTGTATTGTGATTATTTGTTCATCAGTGTAGACCTCGTATGTGCACACACCGCTTCATAGACTCCGGCGAGCACGACCATGCTCCGGGGCTCGGTAAAAGCATTTTGACGTTCGGACGGGATCGACTTGTTTAATGAGTATAGTGGAAGTCAATCGGGAACGCAAGCATTTTTCATAGATAACAGAGATAGATAATAGATAGATATATAGCTAGACAGATAATAGATAGATATATAGATAGACAGATAATAGTGATAAATAGATAATAGATAGATATGTGATAGATAATACAGACAGATAATAGATAGATCACTGCACTGACCCTTTCTCCTGTGTTCTGCGCTGATCTTTGGCCTCGTCCTCCTTACAGATTTATACCAACTGTAAGATAAATAGATAACAGATAGATAATAGCGCGATATATAGATAATACATGGATAGACACTAGAGATATATAGATAGATAATACATAGTCAGACATGACAAGCAGTAACTGCACATTTCCCCCTCACACTCGCTGCACTGACCCTCTCTCCTGTGTTCTGCTCTGATCTTCGTCCTCCTCACGGACTTACACCAACTGTCTGACTGAAAAATGTATCCATAGCAACTGCTATGTCTTGATACCATGAAAGCTGCACTGTGATTGGTTGTTCTGTGACAGAGCTGCGCTGTGATTGGTTGTTCTGTGACATGAGAGCTGCGCTGTGATTGGTTGTTTTGTGACAGAGCTGCACTGTGATTGGTTGTTCTGTGACAGAGCTGCGCTGTGATTGGTTGTTCTGTGACATGAGAGCTGCGCTGTGATTGGTTGTTTTGTGACAGAGCTGCACTGTGATTGGTTGCACTGTGTCGGTCATAATTGTCTCACTGTTCAAGTAATTGATAAAGCTTTTAGGATCCTGAGCTGATGAGCAGTCACAGGACGGGGGCTCCTCCATGTGTCACCCGTGTAACCCCCAGACCCACCGACACCAAAGACAGTTAGGGCCGGCCTTAGCCTTAATAGTGTCCTGTGCCAAACTGCCCTTTGGGGCCCCCACTCTACTGATTTGTTCCCAAGTTTCCCAGGACACAAACGAGGACAAGAGGCCATTTTTTTATATCCTAAGAAAATTGATCTCTTCAAATGTACAATAAACTCCAGATTTGTGCTGGAGAATCTGTCCCTCAGATCCACTTTAGTGTCACCACGTCTGAGCTCGTCCTTATTGGGGTCTTCTCAACTCGTATATTCATGCTGTATCCATGGATGTTATATGATGGATGGTATATGTGGATCTCACCAATGGGCGCACATGTATCTGGAGAATGAGGCGCTGCTGCTCTTCATAAAGAGATTATATAAATTCCTGTACACACGGATGGGAGTTCTGCATCTCTGGGCTGAGAGCAGCGCAGGTCGTGGCCACATTGGTGGGATCAGCATCTACTATACAAATCCTGCGAATAAATGTACAAGATGATACCAGACAATGCATGATGGCGCCGGCGGCCGCTGCTGCATGTACTCAGGACCAAAAAGGCCATAATACAGATGTAAAAGGGGATTGTAAGGAATGAGAAAAAAAATCCTCTACTTTCTGCATAATAAAGTGTCCTCAGGTTATATGTGTCGCTGCCTCTGAGCTCCAGTGACCTGAACACACTGAGGTGTAGTACCACATACACACCAACAGGACAGGGGGTGCTGTGTACAGTCATGGCCAAAAGTTTTGAGAATGCTACAAATATTAATTTTTACAAAGTCTACTGCTTAAGCTTTTCTAATGGCAATTTGCATATACTCCAGAATGTCATAAAGAGTGATCAGCTTAACAGCAATTACTTGCAAAGTAAATATTGGCTAAGAAAATGAACTTTAACCCCCAAAACACATTTCAACATCATTGCATTCCTGCCTTAAAAAGGAGCAGCTAACATTGTTTTAGTGATTGTTCCATTAACACAGGTGTGGGTGTTGATGAGGACAGGACTGGCGATCAATCAGTCATGATTAAGTAAGAATGACACCACTGAACACTTTAAAAGGAGGCTGGTGCTTGGTATCATTGTTTCTCTTCAGTTAACCATGGTTTTCTCTAAAGAAACACGTGCAGCCATCATTGCTCTGCACAAAAATGGCCTAACAGGGAAGAGTATCGCAGCTCCAAAGATTGCACCTCAGTCAACAATCTATCGCATCATCAAGAACTTCAAGGAGAGAGCTTCCATTGTTGCCAAAAAGGCTCCAGGGCGCCCAAGAAGGACTAGCAAACGCCAGGACCGTATCTTAAAACTGTTTCAGCTGCGGGATCGGACTACCAGCAGTGCTGAGCTAGCTCAGCAATGGCAGCAGGCTGGTGTGAGTGCTTCTGCACACACTGTGAGGCGGAGACTGCTTGAGCAAGGCCTGGTTTCAAGGAGGGCAGCAAAGAAGCCACTTCTCTCCAGAAAAAACGTCAGGGACCGACTGATATTCTGCAAAAGGTACAAGGAGTGGACTTCTGAGGACTGGGGTAAAAGTCATTTTCTCAGATGAATCCCCTTTTTGATAGTTTGGGACATCTGGAAAACAGCTTATTAGGAGAAGAAGAGGTGAGCGCTACCACCAGTCTTGTCTCATGCCAACTGTTAAGCATCCTGAAACGATTCATGTGTGGGGTTGCTTCTCAGCCAAGGGAATCATTTCACTCACAGTCTTGCCTAAAAACACAGCCATGAATAAAGAATGGTACCAGAATGTCCTCCAAGAGCAACTTCTCCCAACTGTCCAAGACCAGTTTGGCGCCCAACAATGCCTTTTCCAGCATGATGGAGCACCTTGCCATAAAGCAAAGGTGATCACTAAATGGCTCATGGAACAAACCATAGAGATTTTGGGTCCATGGCCTGGAAACTCCCCAGATCTTAATCCCATTGAGAACTTGTGGGTAATCATCAAGAGACGGGTGGACAAACAAAAAACAACAAATTCTGGCAAAATGCAAGCATTGCTTATGCAAGAATGGACAGCTATCAGTCAGGATTTGCTCCAGAAGATGATTGAGAGCATGCCGGGGAGAATTGCAGAGGTCCTGAAGAAGAAGGGTCAACACTGCAAATATTCACTTGCTGCATTAACTCATTCTAACTGTCAATATAACCTTTTGGTACTCATAATATGATTGCAATTATATTTCTGTATGTGATGTAAACATCAGACAAACACAATTAAAAACCAGAGGGCAACAGATCATGTATGTGAAAATATAATTTTGGTGTCATTCTCAAAACTTTTGGCCATGACTGTATGTGTCACTGTCTCTGAGCTCCACTGACCTGAACACACAGGTGAAGCACCACATATGCAACAAGAGGATAAGGGGTACTGTATATGGAAGAACTATAATCATATACAAATTTGTAAGGCAAATCCACATGGAATCACGTCTGTGGAATGTCATACTGTGGAATGTCATTCTGTGGAATGTCATAATACACACCTCAGCTGCTGCAGAACCTCAGGAAATACAACCCTGGTGCCGCAGAACCTCATAATACACACCTCAGCTGCTGCAGAACCTCATCATATACAACCAGCTACTGCAGAAACTTATCATACACATCTCAGCTGATGCAGAATTTCAAAATACACACCTCAGCTGCTGCAGAACCTCATAATGCACCTCAGCTGCTGCATTACATTGATAGAATGGCTTTCATACCTGCAGTAAACCAGTACATGCGATGTGCAGACATTAGTGACGCCATGTAATGTATGAGGCCCCAATGTTATTTTGCTAGAAGATAAGGAACCTGACAGCTGATTCCTCCTGTATAAGCAAGGATGGTTGACCTTAGCGAGATCAACATCCAACACCGCGGAGACACCATCACGTGTTTCTCAACGCAGTGATTCTAGAGCAATGCCCCCTGGGAAATATTCCAAACAAGAAAGCCTGCGGAGACACCATCACATGTTTCCCAACGCTGGCAGGAAACTAGCCAGGTCTTTCACCGGGAAGGAACAACCACGGGAAGGGCAGTCTCCAGTCAAGGGGACCACCTATGCCAAACATGGTATCCCAGGGCTGTGGAGTCGGAGTCGTGGAGTCGGAGTCGGAGTCGGAGCTCATTTTGGTGGAGTCGGAGTCGGAGTTGGAGTCGGTATAAAATGCACCGACTCCGACTCCTAAAATATATAATAAATTGGGGACAGGAGTGCAATGCAGAATGTGCTGAATATTTTACTAAATAATAACATTTAGTATAATGCTTATATTTAAGTGAAAAATTTATTGTAGTACAGTGTGAACATCAGACATTTAATTGTCTTTATGATACAATAATCAAGATATTTGGATAGAACATAAAATATTTATTGGAATACAACTTTAGAACACAAAAAACTAATAAATTGTAAATATGTAATATATATATATATATATATATGTATATATATATATATATATATACAGTGTATATACACACACAAGATATATATGTAATCTACTGTATATTACATAGTGTATTACATATTTACAATTTATTACAGTTTTTTGTGTTCTAAAGTTGTATCCAATAAATATATTTTATGTTCTATCCAAATATCTTGATTATTGTATCATAACAATTATTAAATGTCTGATGTTCACATACACATATTCATGTACTACAATAAATTTTTCACCTAACTATAAGCAATATATGTAGGAGTCGGAGTCGGAGCCGGAGTCGGAGCCGGAGTCGGAGTCGGTGCAAGAGAATTTGAGGAGTCGGAGTCGGAGTCGGAGTCGAAGGTTTGGCTTACCGACTCCACAGCCCTGTGGTATCCATCCACAGACAGCTGTTTCGGGGTATTTGCCCCTCATCGGTGTGGAGTAGGAAACTGGCTAGTGGGAGCAATGCCTAGTAGAAGACTACATAAGCAAGGATGGTTGACCTTAGGGAGATCAACATCCAACACCGCGGAGACACCATCACGTGTTTCTCAACGCAGTGATTCTAGAGCAATGCCCCCTGGGAAATATTCAAAACAAGAAAGCCTGCGGAGACACCATCACATGTTTCTCAACGCTGGCAGGAAACTAGCCAGGTCTTTCACCGGGAAGGAACAACCACGGGAAGGGCAGTCTCCAGTCAAGGACACCATCACGTGTTTCCTACTCCACACTGATGAGGGGCAAATCAGTGTGGAGTAGGAAACACGTGATGGTGTCTCCGTGGTGTTGGATGTTGATCTCCCTAAGGTCAACCATCCTTGCTTATGTAGTCTTCTACTAGGCATTGTTCCCACTAGCCAGTTTCCTACTCCACACTAATGAAGGACAAATACCCCGAAACAGCTGTCTGTGGATGGATACCATGTTTGGCATAGGTGGTCCCCTTGACTGGAGACTGCCCTTCCCGTGGTTGTTCTTTCCCGGTGAAAGACCTGGCTAGTTTCCTGGCAGCGTTGAGAAACATGTGATGGTGTCTCCGCAGGCTTTCTTGTTTTGATTCCTCCTGTATGACTCCCACGTGGAAGGATTCAGATATCGATTTCATTATTGCAGACGTGTAGGTTTTACTTTGATGCTTCCGTGTTTCAGATGAAACATACAGTTAATATCTGGCCAGGAATTATGCAGCCAAGATGATGAGTTCAGGAGGCCGTTCCCTGGGGGCTGCTCTTCTGCAATCCTAGACTCACCCATCTCTCCTCTGTGTCTGACATTCTGCACATTGAGGATATGGCAGGTCAATATTCAGAATTACAAACATGTTAATTACACCAATATATAACACACACATTACACACTATACATGACCGATGCAGGGCATATGCAGGGGGTAAAAAAATAAAATATATATCTATATTATATAAACTCTAAGTTACTTACCGGTAATGGGGTTTTCCAGAGCCACAACAGCACCACCAGAGAGATGTGTCCACCCCTTAATTTGGACAGGAAACCCACTAGAATAAAAGGGCGGCCCCTCTCAACCGCATCAGTTAGTTGACAGAGCACGGAGAGGAATACCAGAAACAGTCAATCCAACACCGAAATGTACACCCCTAAAGTGGAAAACCAAGCGTGAGCGAAAAGAAGGGTGGGAAGCAATGGCGCTGTCGTGGCTCTGGAAAACCCCATTACCGGTAAGTAACTTAG
Source organism: Anomaloglossus baeobatrachus (assembly GCF_048569485.1). Classification (NCBI taxonomy): domain Eukaryota; kingdom Metazoa; phylum Chordata; class Amphibia; order Anura; family Aromobatidae; genus Anomaloglossus; species Anomaloglossus baeobatrachus. Next base: position 127,627 of record NW_027445228.1, read on the forward strand.
AGTTTTCCCTTCGCCACGACAGCGCCACCAGAGAGATTTGAAAGAACACTTCTAGGGAGGGACCACCACCTGCATAACCTGTCTACCAAAGGTCATGTCAGTGGAGGCGGAAAGATCTAGCCGGTGCTGCCTAAAAAAAGTGGTAGGTGAAGACCAAGTAGCCGCTTTGCAAATAAGATCAAGAGGCACGTCTGCCCATTCCGCCCAGCAGGTAGAAATGGATCTAGTAGAGTGGGTTGTGATGCCCTGAGGCATTGGAACGCTCTGAGCAACATGAGCCTCTTTAACCCAACGTGCAATAGAACCCTTAGAAGCCGCATAACCCTTCTGGGGCCCCTGAAAACAAATGAAAACTTACTGACTTTTCCGCCAACATGCTGTGATATCTAAATAGTGAAAGAGTGCCCTTCTAACATCCAGAGAGTGAAATTTCTCTTCACCCGAATTTTGTGGAGAGGAACAAAACGAAAGAAGAATGATTTCTTACGAACGAAGGAACAACCCCGCCACCTTCGGAAGAAAAGCCGGGTCAGTGCCCAGTACAACTCTATTATCTTTGACCTGGAGATATGGAGAAATGACCGAAAGAGCCTGTAAATCACTCACTCTACGTGCAGAGGTTAGTGCAATCAAAAGTGCCACCTTAAGTGTGAGGAAATTAACTGAGGAAGAGGCAAGTGGCTCAAAGGGGGGACCTGTAAGTGCATCCAAAACCAAATTAATGTCCCAAGCAGGGAAGGATAGACAAGGTTAGAGACGGATATCAAAAAACAGTAAAAAGTTTTTTTCCTTTAAAAACACACAAAAATCCTGGAACAGTGTGGTATTAAAGCTAGTGCACTGTAGTGGTCATGAAAAGATATATATATATACCAAAGTACATCAAAGCATAATATTACAAGACTGACAATCCAGCAGATATGAATAGACTATAAGTGCTAATGTTTAAAGTGCCGTGCAAATACATAAATATGGTACATAAGGAGGACATTGCAGATTACATAAAATGAACCATAAATTTCTGCAATGAAAAATTGAAACATTGCCCATATGTAATTTGCCAGCACTCGGGTCAGTATAACCCCAGAGTATACCATACCATCCTGTCACCCAGGAGGGGGAAGGGGGGAAGAGACCAAACCTGAAAACTGCTGGAAGCAATTGAAAGTTGTTTAAGACCACTACCTGATGAACCACACTGCCCAGCACCTGTACGCGCGTTTCACACTCGCTTCGTCAGGAGGTGCTGTGACAGGGAGATGGTCATCTTTTTATGGTACCGGACTCACCTGAGGCCCGTCAGTGGAGCGCAGTGCGCTGTGACGGCCATGCCGCCCACTCCAGCCGGCGTCCCGGAAGCTGCAATGCGCATACGTGCTAATCGCTTCACTCATTGGGCGCCGACTGGAGGGGAGGGACAGACACCGACACACAGAGCGCGCGCATCAGCGAGCCCAGCACCATCTTGTGTGAGGGCAGTAGTATTGGCAAACCATCATGAATCAGGAATTCTCATTCAAATTGTGCAAAGTTGTTAATCTGAAGCAATATCCATATTATAAGTATACATCAACACATATGAGGTGGATAAAAGTACATAATATCATAGTCTAAAAAAGTTCATGCCAAGCATATGGGAACGCAGAGCACAAAAATACCAGGGGACATTATCCAACCATATATAACACAAAAAGATATTACTCATTTTATGACCATATCGTGTGCTGCATAGCCACAGCCAGGCACCTCACCGTGTGTTCTATAGAAGCTAAGGTTAAACAAAATCATTTAAACATTAAATATGCTTTTTAATGCACGTAGATCCTGAAGTATAATTCCATCATATATGTGAAGAATGTGCATTTCACACATGACTGGTTTCCAAAAAAAATCGCTCTCACCAAGCCCTGTATATAAGGATAACAAACAAAAAAAGATATTTAAAAATATGACCATAAAAATCAAACAGAGAGCAAGGAACTTAAGGAGGCAGCTCAAGCCAGACTCAGACAGTAAGTATCACACAGAACATGATTGAACAAGGAGAATCGTACCAAAAACGCATGAGAACAGGATTCAGATAAGAATATCCTCAGGGAAGGCGATCACAGGAAAGGCTTAAAAGACACCAGATCATTTAAAACCAGAGGCTTAACAGTCTCCAATGTGGTAATCCACTTTACCTCCTTCTGGGCCAATACCCTCCTGTGATCACCTCCCCTCTTACCAAAGTAAACTCTATCGATCCCTCTAAACTTGAGGAGACGCCAATTGCAACTATGCTTTTCTCGGAAGTGCTTAGGTATGTTATTAAGGGCCTCAATTTCTTCTGCGGTTTCGACTTTCGCTGCTTTTTTGATGTCCCTAATGTGTTCAAGGACCCTAACTCTAAATTCCCGGGAAGTCAGCCCTACATATATCAATCCGCAAGGGCATTTTGCCCAATAAACAACAAAGGTTGTCCTGCAGTTAATAGTATGTACAATCTTGTAGGACTTGGTATTAGACGCATCATGGAAAGTAAAAGACCTTTCCATTTGGGGACAAGCCCCACAGTCTCCACAAGAGAATGAACCCCATTTGGGTCCCCTTGACAAACCCAGAAATGTAGAGGGGGGTGGGACATAGTGACTTTTCACTATCATGTCCTTAAGTGTTTTGGACCTATGTGGCGTAATTGATGGCCTAGCCGAGATAACTTTTGCTAAATCACCGTCAGACAGGAGTATAGGCCAATAGCGTGCCACAACTTCATTCATTTCCCTCCACTGAGAGTGATAGGCCTTAATAAATCTGACTTTTTGATCCGATCTTTTTATACTCGGTTTGAGGAGGTTATCCCTCGGAGTATGTCTTGCCCTCTCATAGCCAGATTCAATCGACCTATCACTATAGTGGCGGGACTTGAACCATCTCCTGAGATCCATTGCCTGACCCTCAAACAAATCGTTGTCCGAACAAACCCTGCGAGGTCTCAAAAACTGACCTGTTGGTATGGAGTTGATGACCTGTGGAGGATGAGATGATTTTGCACTAAGAAGGGAGTTAACTGCTGTTCCTTTTCTAAAGATATCCGTCACGACAGAGCCGTCCGCTCCCCTCATTATTCTGACATCCAGAAACTCTATTGAGCTAGGGCTGCAAGATAAGTTAATTTTATGTTAGAATTATTGACATTCAAAGAGCACATAAACCACTCTAATTCCTCCTGTCCACCCTGCCAAACCATGAACACGTCATATATATACCTCACCCACAACAAGACTGAACCCCTATCACTGTCAGGATATTGAATGGAGCGCTCTCAATACCCCAGGAAGAGGCACGCATACGAGGGCGCACAAGACACCCCCATAGCAGTGCCCCTCTCCTGGAGATAGTAGCGCCCCTTAAACAGGAAAAAGTTGTGGGTGAGGATAAATTTCAGCAGGGTGAGCAGGAGGAAGACAAGATCACTATCTAAAGAGGTGGTGCTCAAGTAAAATTCTACAGCCCTCAACCCATCAAAGTGTGCAATAGACGTATACAATGACTCTACGTCAGCAGTCATCATTATAACGTCATCATCCAAATGTAAGTCCTGTATCCGCACCAACAGGTCAGTTGAGTCCCGAATGTAAGAGAATGTGGTCGAACATCAACGGTTGCAAATAATGATCCAAAAATCTACAGGCGGGTTTGCATAAGCTATTAATACCAGAGACTATCGGTCTTCCCGGGGGGTCCTGGAGGCTCTTATGAACTTTTGGTAAAAAATATATAGTTGGAACAATAGGAAATTGATGATTCACAAGACCCTCCAGGACACTCACAGGGATAATGTTATCATCACAGGCTTTTTTAAGAATATTATCAAGTTCAGATTTGAAGATTGCAGATGGATTACTATCCAATTTCCGATAGCAGTCACGGTTGTTCAGCTGTCTGAAGGCCTCGGCCTCGTACTTGAAGGTTGGCCAGATAACTACATTTCCCCCCTTGTCAGCCTGTTTCACTACTATATCCTGCATTTTAGATAATTCGTCAATCGCTTTTCTTTGTCCCTGGTTCAAATTATCATGAGATCTTATCTCAGGGAGTTTGCGAAGATTTTGAGTAACCAATTTGACGAATAGGTCTACAGTGGGACAGGCTGACAATGGGGGAAATGCAGAGGACTTCTTTTTGATGGATTGTGGAAATTTTGAGGTAGTTGTTTCCTCTTGTTCTGCCAGTAAGGATTCCAAAAGTTCGACAACCTCTCTATCCTGTATGGATAGTGTGGCCCAATCAACATCACTCTTCTTAGAAAAATGTTTCTTAAAGAGGAGCTTTCGGCCAAACAGTTGGATATCCTTATTAGCAACAAACCTATCAAATCTCGCAACAGGCGAGAATGACAGGCCCATCTGCAAAACGTCGATCTGATCCTGTGTGAGTAAACGGTCAGACAAATTAATCACCTGCAAACTGTCTTTAGTCCCGCGATCTTTGCCTCCACTTTCAAATTGATTAACCTTTCTTTTGGTACTGTTGCGAGTTGTTATTCCGCCTGTAGTAGATCTTTCAGGACCATTTTGGTTTGCTGAAGGATCAGGGAATGGACTCCTCGAACGGTCATCCGATGACATTGAAGAATTTCTATAGGTAGATCTAGACCTGGATCTTGATCTAAATCTTTTGGGCTGGAACCACCTATGCACCCTGTCTGATTCATGATCCTCAATATCACGCTGAAATTTCTTCAATTTGAATTGTTTAATATCATTTTCCCAACGAAGGGAATCCTTCTGCACTTCCTTTTCAAAATTATCTATGGCATCTTTAGACATTTTCAATTTGATTTCAGAATTGACAATCTCAATCTCGGCCTCCAGAGTTTCAATTTTCTTTTTATCAAATCCAATAAGAAGTTCCAACATTGTTCGGGAACAAAGCCCACAGGCCTCCTCCCATCTTTTTCTAAAATTGGCGTCATTAACCTCAAAGGAGGGAAAAACTTCAACTCTCAGGCCTCTAGGAGTGATCCCTCTGGATAGGTATTGCTCCAAAGAGGCCTTGTTCCACCATGCTCTCATGCGTTTATGGACTTTAGGCCCCTTCTCCATTAGCGTTTTTTAAATCACAGCGATACTCGGCTCAAAATGTGAGTGGAGTATCCTGCGTGTGATATGCGTGTGGTGTGTGTTTTTTTTTCCTCACATAGCATCCGTATGACATGTGAGCGTCATGCGGGTGCTATGTGAGTTTTGTCTACAGGAGAAATCTCCTGTAAAACCAGTCCTGGCCGCGGTTACCTGCACTCAGCTCCAGAGCTGTAATCTGAGCTCCAGCGTCTGCCTGATCTGTCTGCAGCTGTACAGACCTGACCAGCAATCGCCGGGGAATCTATCACTCGGCGCTCGCTGTTCAGGCTGCAGTCTGGAGCTCAGGGGACAGCTCCAGGGTTCAGTGCAGGTAACAGCGGTCAGGCCTGGTTTTACAGGAGATTCCTCCGGTAGCCAGTCTGACCCGGTATGCAAGTATCAGGATCCGTGTGACATGCGTATGCCACCCGGATTCTGACTTGCATGAGGGAGACAGAGCTGAGAATCGCATGAAATCGCAGCATGCTGCGATTTCAAGGAGAGCCTGTGTATCGTCTGGAAAAAAAGGGGAAATGGAGACAGCCTCATAGGAAACCATTTGCAAGATTGCAATCCGTTTCTCAATGTGAGGAAATTTGCAGGACAAAAACGCTAGTGGAGAAGGGGCCAAAGGCTACTTTACACGCTGCGATATCGGTCCCGATATCGCTAGCGTGGGTACCCGCCCCCATCTGTTGCGCGACACGGGCAAATCGCTGCCCGTGCTGCACAACATCGCCCAGACCTGTCACACATACTTACCTGCCCGGCGACGTCGCTGTGACCGGCGAACCGCCTCCTTTCTAAGGGGGGCGGTCCGTGTGGCGTCACAGCGACGTCACTGAGCGGCCGCCCAATAGCAGCGGAGGGGCGGAGATGAGCGGGACGTAACATCCCGCCCACCTCCTTCCTTCCTCATAGCGGCCAGGAGGCAGGTAAGGAGAGGTTTCTCGTTCCTGCAGCGTCACACATAGCGATGTGTGCTGCCACAGGAGCGACGAAGTACATCGTTACTGCTACAGTAACGATAATCGAGAATGGACCCCCATGTCACCGATGAGCGATTTTGCACGTTTTTGCAACGATGCAAAATCGCTCATCGGTGTCACACGCAGCAACATTGCTAATGCGACCGGATGTGCGTCACAAATTCCGTGACCCCAACTACTCCGCATTAGCGATGTCGCAGCGTGTAAAGCCCCCTTAAGTCCTTGTATCTATTCTGTAACTCACGGTACAGGTTGGATAATGTCCCCTGGTATTTTTGTGCGCTGCGTTCCCATATGCTTGGCGTGAACTTTTTTAGACCATGATATTATGTACTTTTATCCACCTCATATGTGTTGATGTATACTTATAATATGGATATTGCTTCAGATTAACAACTTTGCACAATTTGAATGAGAATTCCTGATTCATAATGGTTTGCCAATACTACTGCCCTCACCCAAGATGGTGCTGGGCTCTCTGATGCTCGCGCTCTGTGTGTCGGTGTCTGTCCCTCCCCTCCAGCCGGCGCCCAATGAGTGAAGCGATTAGCACGCATGCGCATTGCAGCTTCCGGGACGCCGGCTGGAGAGGGCGGCATGGCCGTCGCCGCACACTGCGCGCCACTGATGGGCCTCAGGTGAGTCCGGTACCATAAAAAGATGACCATCTCCCTGTCACAGCACCTCCTGACGAAGCGAGTGTGAAACGCGCGTACAGGTGCTGGGCAATGTGGTTCATCAGGTAGTGGTCTTAAACAACTTTCAATTGCCTCCAGCAGTTTTCAGGTTTTGTCTCTCCCCCCTTCCCCCTCCTAGGTGACAGGATGGTATGGTATTCTCTGGGGTTATACTGACCTGAGTGCTGGCAAATTACATATGGGCAATGTTTCAATTTTTCATTGCAGAAATTTATGGTTCATTTTATGTAATCTGCAATGTCCTCCTTATGTACCATATTTATGTATTTGCACGGCACTTTAAACATTAGCACTTATAGTCTATTCATATCTGCTGGATTGTCAGTCTTGTAATATTATGCTTTGATGTACTTTGGTATATATATATATCTTTTCATGACCACTACAGTGCACTAGCTTTAATACCACACTGTTCCAGGATTTGTGTGTGTTTTTAAAAGGGAAAAAACTTTTTACTGTGTTTTTTGATATCCGTCTCTAATCATGTGATGTATTTTATATGTCTGTTAGTATCATGTTAATAAAATTTGTAAACTTTTGAATTTATGTGTGTTTTCTCTGATACACTATATAATAATGCAGGTCTAGTATAGGTTTATATACTTTGCTTGGTAGATATGCATACATAGAATATGGATCTCTATTTCCGCTTTTGGATTTATAAGGATAGACAAGGTACAGGGGTCTGCCTCTGACAGGATGAAATAAATCTTCTAACCCATCTATTCCCTGCTAAGTCACAACTGTACAAAGCTCTCAGAGCTGACACGTGCACCTTTAGAGTACTGACAGACAAGCCCAAGTTCAACCCCTCTTGGAGAAACTCCAATATGTGTAGCAGTGGGGCAGCGCCTTCAGGAGAGCAACCCGTAGATGAAAGAAACTTCCTCCACACTCTGGCATATATTCTAGTGGTGGATGGCTTCCTGCTACCCTGGAGTGTGTTAATCAGGCCCGAGGAAAACCCCTCTACGTTCTAATAACTGCCTCTCAAATGCCATGCAGTGAGATGGATGTTGGAAACACTGGGATGCCGCAGCGGGCCCTGGGAGAGGAGATCCGGTCTCTCCAGCAACACCCAAGGATCTGCCACCGACAGTCTCCTGAGCCAGTAGAACCATGCCCTCCTGGGCCAGAAGGGAGCTATGAGGATAACTCGAGCCCCATCCTCCCTGATCTTCCGTAACACTGCTGGGATTAATAGCAAAGGAGGAAAAGCGTAATGAAGACCCGACCTCCACGATATCGAAAAGCATCTACTGCCCGAGGCCCCTCGCGTGGATTCAAAGAGCAAAATTCCGGAACCTGGCGGTTGGACCTGGTTGCAAACAGATCTAGCACCGAAATACCCCAAAGCCATGTTATGCTGTGGAAAACGTCCGTGTGAAGGCACTATTCACCCTGACGAACCTGAGTGCGACTGAGAAAATATGCTGCCGTGTTGTCTACCCCCCTGATATGAAGGGCCGTGAGGGAAGCGAGGCGTACTTGTGCAAAAAGAAAGAGCTGATGAGTTAGTGACATTTGGGCGCGTGATCGCGTCCCCCCCTGGTGATTGATGTAAGACACTGCTGTCCTGTTGTCTGACAGAACGCGTACGTGCCGACTCGTCAGGAGGGGAAGAAAGGACCGAGGAGATTTCTCTATGTCGCAAAGTTCCCTGAAATTGGAGGATGCTCTGCCCTCGGAAGGACTTAAACTCCCTTGAATAAAGTGACCCGTAAGTGTGCTCCCCAGCCCTGTGCGCTGGCATTTGTGGTCACTATGTTTGAAACTGAAATAGCCCAAGGAATTCCATCTTGCAGGTTCTGGGATTGCAGCCACCACTGGAGACCGGGGAGGATAGTCTTACTATATGGTCCAAACAGTCGCCTAACTGCATTTGAGCAATCAAAACCTCCCTCTGCAAGTCCTGAGAATGGAGCTGAGCCCACGGGACAGCTGGAATACAAAACACCAAGGTCCCTAGGAGGGACATGGCATCTTGGAGGGACAGGACAGGAGCTGAGATGGCTGCTTGCACTTTTGACTGCAATGAACCTATCTTGTCTTGTGGCAGAACACATTGCTGAACTGTGGAGTCCAGGATCAGGCCGAGAAATATTTGACTGGTAAGTGGAGTCAAACGGGACTTATTGAAGTTGACTATCCATCCCAACTTCTGCAGGATGGAGAGGACCACCTGCACCTGGCCTGTGCAATGTGCTTCTGAGGTGCCGACTACTAGGAAGTCGTCCAGGTATGGCACTATCAAAACATCTTGTTCTCAGATGTGGGCCATGACTTCTGCCATCACTTTTGTAAATACTCGTGGTGCCGTCGCCAGTCCAAATGGAAGAGCCCGGAACTGCCAGTGCATTATTTGTCCGTTAATTGGCACAGCTATTCTCAGAAATCGCTGGTGGGAGGGGTGGATCGGGATGTGATAGTAGGCATCCTTCAGGTCTATTACTGCCATGAAACACCCTGGAAAAAGGAGCTTTACTGCTGATCGTATGGATTCCATCTTGAAGTGATGCACTGTCAAAAAACTATTTAATTTTTTTAGATTGATGATTGTTCGGAACGTACTGTCTGGTTTTGGCACCAAAAATAGAGGGGAGTAAAAACCTTGGCTCTCTTCTTCCTTGGGAATTTCGACCAGTACTGCGCTTCGGACAAGCTTTAGTACTTCTTGCTGTAGAGCTAACTGGTAATCTCGAGACCTGCCAAGTGATGTAACAATTAGTGACCCCTTGGGGGTCGATAAAAGTGTAACTTGAGACCTGATTGGATTATCTCAAGAATCCATGCGCTAGATGAAATAGCCTGCCAGGTGGAGTCTACCTCCCACTGGAAAAGCGGAGCTACTGTTCAAGCTTCTTACCTCCCTGGGAAAGGTCAAACATAAACCCAGATTGCCTTTTCTTGTTTTCCGGCCACCTTTCCTGTGGTGCAGATCTCCTCCTCTGGTACCTTCTTTTCCTGAAGGAGTTGTTTCTAAAAGAAACAGAAGGAAAACCCTTCTTTCTGTCCCTGGCCTTCTCAAGTATATCATCAAGTGGCTTTCCAAACAGGAAATCACCACCACATGGTACTGCACACAACCTGGCCTTAGATTGAGAGTCCCCGGGCCAGCACTTCAGCCAAAGTGCCCGTCTGGCTGAGTTTGATAAAGCAGCTGCCTTCGCCGTGAGACGGAGAGAATCGGCTGGCTGATGCATCAGCAAGAAAGGCTGCGGCACCCTTAACTTGGGAAAATGTACGTAAAAGTTGCTCTCGGGGAAGATCGGTTGCCAGATGGTCCGCCAACTGCTGCATCCAGACCATAAGTGAAAGGGCCAGACAGGTACTTGTCACAGATGGCCTAAGTGCATCTGCTGAGGTCTTCCATGCCAACAAGATTTTAAGGTGTATAAAAAGAGAGATTAGATCCCGTGATCTCAATGTATTGTTACCCCTCTATAAAATCACTTGTAAGGTCACATCTGGAATATGGGATCCAGTTTTGGGCTCCACATTTTAAAAAGGACATTCAGAAGTTAGAGTCAGTTCAAAGGCGGGCGACTAGACTACTACAAGGAATGGAGGCCGCCCGTATGATGAGTAATGGAGGCCTCCCATATGATGACAGGTTGACAAAGTTAGATATGTTTAGCTTAGAAAAAAGACGTCTGAGAGGAGATCTCTTTTATATGTATAAACACATGTGTGGTCAATATAAAGGACTGGCACATGACTTATTTCTTCCAAAGACAATATTAAAGACCAGGGGGTGTGCGAGTGGAAGAAAAGCGATTCCGGCAGCTATATAGGAAAGGGTTCTTTACAGTTAGAGCAGTCAGACTGTGGAATGCCCTACCACAAGAGGTAGTAATGGCAGATACTAGAACAGCTTTTAAAAAAGGGCTGGATGATTTCCTCAGTACACAAAACATTGTTGGTTATAAATGACTTAGTGACCAAATGTAGAACTGGTGGAGGAAGGTTGAACTAGATGGACCTAGTTTATTAGGTTGAAAAAAGACCTATGTGACTACGTTTTTAAGTAGGCATCCACCCTCCTATCCAGTGGGTCTCTTAAGGTACCCGCATCCTCGAATGGTAAGGCTGATTTTCTGGCGGATTTAGAGACCGCCAAATCAACCTTCGGACAATGGTCCCAGAGAGCCGAATCCTCATCCTGAAATGGATATCTTGCACGCAAAGCTGAAGATATGAAGGGTTTCTTATCCGGTTTCTCCTATTGATCTAGTACTAACTGCTTAATCTTAGCATGTACTGGGAAGGAGCGCTTTTGTTTGTGTTCCAGACCACTAAATATCAGGTCCTCTAAGGATTCCCGGCCTTTTGTGTCTACCAACCTCATAGTAGCACGGACTGCTTTGATGAGACTAGGAACATCTGAGGTTGGACAAAGCTGTGGGGTCGGTAAGCCAAACCTTCGACTCAGACTCCTCAATTTCTCTTGCTCCGACTCTGACATATATTGCTTATAGTTAGGTGAAAAATGTATTGTAGTACATGAACATGTGTATGTGAACATCAGACATTTCATAATTTTTATGATACAATAATCAAGATATTTGGATAGAACATAAAATATATTTATTGGAACACAACTTTAGAACACAAAAAACTGTAATAAATTGTAAATATGTAATACACTATGTAATATACAGTAGATTACATATATATCTTGTGTGTGTGTATTATATATATATATATATATATATATATATATATATATAAACATATTGTATTACATAATTACAATTTTAGTTTTTTATGTTCTAAAGTTGTATTCCAATAAATATATTTTATGTTCTATCTAAATATCTTGATTATTGTATCATAAAAATAATTAAATGTCTGATGTTCACATTGTACTACAATACATTTTTCACTTAAATATAAGCATTATACTAAATATTTAGTAAAATATTCAGCACATTCTGCATTGCACTACTGTCCCCAATTTATTATATATTTTAGCAGTCGGAGTCTGTGCATTTTATACCGACTCCGACTCCACTAAAATGAGCTCCAAATCAGACTCCACGACTCCCTTCCAGATCCTCCTTTGAGGAGGAAGAGTCAGAAGAGGAACCTGAATCAGAAGATGATGAACAACTGGACTCTCTAGCCCTAGCCTTCCATTTGCCAGGGAAAGAATTAGTGCTAGGTTGGGGTAATGCTCCTAAAGCCTCCTTAATGCCTGCTTTGATGAGGTCTCGGAGATTGTCCTGGAATCCCTGATTCTCCTCAGCGACTGTCTTATGAATACAGTCCTGGCAAAGTCGTTTCTCCGACCCTGAGGGCAAGGGGGTCCTACACAGGGCGCATTCCCTATTGTGGGTCCTCTCAAGCCTCTTCTTGGGCCTATCCTGGGGGACAAGACAGAAGAAACACCAAGTAATTATGACCCCATAAGGAGCCACTTCCCCTCCCCTGAGGCTGTACCAGGCTTTTCTTCTTCTCCTTAGTACGGGAGGGTGGAGGACTGCTGCGGGAATTCCCGGAACCCCGAGTGCTGCTTGAGCGGCTCCCTCCAGCTTTCCGTCTGGGTGGCGAGGCTGGTGATGGCGTTGGGGATGGTGGGGATGATGGCCGCCGCCATTTCCGCTGCTGGTCCTGCCGCTGTTGTTGCGAGGGTTCCTGATCCATGTCAGGACAGCGCTGAACAACAAAGCAACAAAGCCCAGAGATCTTCGGGGGGTTTTCAAGCTGCCTCATGGGCAGCGCCATCTTACTGGAAGTGACATCAGAAGACTTACGGTCGACGTCACATCCTGTTTCCCAGAGACTCAGCCACCATGCCAGAGCCGTGCGTCCTCCATCACAAACGTAAGTGCCAAGCTACTAATCCGCCGGCGTATACTACCACCGCCCAGCAGGCAGAGGGACACAGATCCGGTCCTTGTTACCGGCGTGTCGATCACAGCCCCGCAGGTCGTGGAACACAGACCCGGTCCACGTTACCGGCGTGTAGCACCGCAGCCTCCCGACTGCGGGACACAGCCCGGCACATCTACCGGTGTACACGACCGCAGCCCCGCCGGCCACAGACCCGGTACCACCACTGGTGTATACAACCGCCATCTCGCGGGCCACAGGGCACAGAACCGGTACATCCACCAGTGTGTACCCCGCAGCCTCGCGGACCGCGGGACACAGACCTGGCCTTAATCACCGACGTGTTGACCACAGAAACTGCGGGACACAGGCCCGGTCAAAGAAACATAACCGGCGTGTGAAACCGCAGAGCAGGACATAGACCCGGTAGTAAGTCGGCGTGTACAACCACTCAGTCGGGACACAGATTCGGTGGCCAGCGGATACCACTACCAGGATACCCTGGCAGGATACAGCCCTGGCCAAAATAAAAGGAAAAAAAGAAAAAAACAAACAAAAAAAAAAAAAAAAAAAGATAGAGGCTCCTGATAAAAAAACAAAGAACCCCTAGCCACCTTCACTGTGGCAGCGCCACAGCACTTCTGGGTCTCCCATCCTGGGACAGGAAACCCAACTGATGTGGTTGAAAAGGGCCGCCCTTTTATTTTAGTAGGTTCCCTGTCCAAATTGAGGGGCGGACCTATCTCTCTGGTGGCACTGTCGTGGCGAAGGGAAAATTTATATTACCCCCTACACATGCTCTGCACCCACTCCGACACCTGCAGTGCACAATGGCATCATGTCACAGGCCCCCTGATGTCATTACGCCCATCAGGGGCCTAAATCAAGTACTTTTATTTTTCATACAATGCAGATGCACATGTGGATCCGTAGAGATGGTGCGAATAATATATACAGAAGGAAAATGCCACAGAAATTAACATTTCAACCTTAACCCAAGGTCTTATTCACAGTGTCGCTGTGTTTGGAGAGTTACAAGAATATATCATGGAAGCATGAAGTGCACTGAAAGGTGACAAATGGCTCATCAAGGGTTAAATACTGTTCAGAGGAAATGAATCCCTCCCGCGCCTTCTCATGTGCCTGCTGTGGCCTATAGCTGCAAAGCAAGTGCAGAACAGGGAGCCAGTGGCCATCTGCTCCTCACTGGTGTCCAACCATGGATCCAAGGAAATGGGTGAAGGCCGTCATCATTAACAGTCATTATGCACCTGCATAAATTACACCATATACAAGACACACACACTATATAACAAATAGATAGAGGGATATATTAGATAGAGAGATGGATGCAGGGTTGGACTGGGGTGTCTGGGGTCCACAGGAGGAGTTAACTCTAGGGGCCCCACTACAACAATATGCAAATACCTGCAGGAGCCCCCATGCACGGGAAGCAGTAACCCTTGCCCCTCACTACGCATACGAGGCAGGGCCCCCCACGCACAGGAGGGAGGCAAACCTCAATACAAGAACAGGGAGAGAAAAACACTTTCTGACCACAGATGGAAACATCTAAATATTTGCGGCAGAGAATAAAGGTCACAATTCTGAACACAGAAACAGCTATGACGCTATAACAGTACAGTCAACAAAAGTGGAAAAAAAGCTCCTGAACTTATGGAGAAGTTTAGGTCTTCATATTCTTAATGGACCTACTAAGGGAGACTCTCTGGGAAGATATACACTAAACTCCCATGTAGGAAGGAGAGTAGTAGACTATGCCATTACAGATATGGACCTGGCAAATATCAGTCCCTTCATAGTCACCCCACAAATGCACCTGTCTGACCACAGCCAACTCCTTCCATACATGAAATCTACAGAGAAACCATCCACACAAAAGCCACAGCAGAGCAGCCTCTTCAGCTGACCTCCATCCTATCAATGGTCCAAGACATCAGCAATAAAATATAAAGAGGCTCCCAACAGATCGGAATTACAGGAGATGCTCCATAACTTCTACAGCTACAAGTTCAAGTCTAACCCAGGAGTCAAGTTGCAAAAGACCTCAACAAAATATTCTACACCATGGCCAAATTGTCCCACCTTAAAGTCAACTACAAGAGACCAAAAGAAGAGCAGATCAATGGTTGGTTTGACAGAGAATGTAAAGCCGTACGAAAGACCCTAAGAACAGCCTCAAACAATAAACACAGAGACCCCAACCACCCGGGCCTGAAGGAAGCCTATGACACCATACAAAGGCAGTACAAAATCATCCTCAGGAGAAAGAAACAGAGCTACATCTCTACCAAACTTAGCCAACTCCAAGACGCCCTCTAAGACAACTCCTTCTGGGAACTATGGAGTCACATGGACACAAAGAGCAAGAAAAACAACATCCATATCCAAAATGGCAACATCTGTCTCCAGTACTTCAGAGACCTCTACAAAGACATCCCAAAAGAAGGACTAAGGCTGCTTTCACACATCCGGTAGGGGCAGAGCCGGCCAGTCCGGCTCTAAAACCTATGCAATGGATGAGGCGAAAAAACCGCATCCTTTGCATAAGTTTTTTTAAATGCGGCCCGTCCGGTTTTTATGGCTTGCGGCAGGCTACTGAGCATGCGCAGTGGCAAAAACCGCATCGCGCCGCATTCGGCATCCATAGGCATGCATTGGAAAATGCGCCGCATCGGCCGAATTCGGCGCGATGCGTTTTTTTTTTGCCTCACAAAAAAACGTGCGAGGCAACGTTCCATCCGGCCGCCGCATCGGCTAAATCTGAAGCATGCGGCAAAAAACGGACGGAACGCAAGCCCATGCGGCACAATGTGGCACTAATGTAAAGGCTACTTTACACACTGCGATATCGGTCCCGATATCGCTAGTGTGGGTACCCGCCCCCATCTGTTGCGCGACACGGGCAAATCGCTGCCCGTGTCGCACAACAGCCGTCACACATACTACCTGTCCGGCGACGTCGCTGTGACGGGCGAACCGCCTCCTTTCTAAGGGGGCGGTCCGTGCGGCGTCACAGCGACGTCACTGAAGCGTCACTGAACCGCCGCCCAATAGCAGCGGACGGGCGGAGATGAGCGGGACGTAACATCCCGCCCACCTCCTTTGTTCCGCATAGCGGCCGGGAGGCAGGTAAGGGGAGCTTCCTCGTTCCTGCGGCGTCACACGCAGCGATGTGTGCTGCCGCAGGAACGAGGAACAACTTCGTTAGTGCTGCAGTAACGATTTTTGAGAATGGACCCCCGTGTCGCCGATTAGCGATTTTGCACGTTTTTGCAACGATGCAAAATCGCTTATCGGTGTCACACGCAACTGCATCGCTAATGCGGCCGGATGTGCGGCACAAATTCCGTGACCCCAACGACTCCGCATTAGCGATGTCGCAGCGTGTAAAGCCCGCTTAAGTCCATGCAAAAAAAAACGCAACCGGCGTAAAAAAAAAAACAGTTGCGTTTTTTCTGCAAAGTGCCGGATTGTGCCGCACAGGAAAAACCGGAGGTGTGAAAGCAGCCTCAGCCAAGAACAAGAAAACAGAACATCAAAACTAAAGGTGATGGAGGAGAAAGTAAAATATTTCCAAAACCCTCTGGATACACCAATTACATTACAGGAAGTTGCAGAAGGAATCTTTTTCATAATGTGTAAAAAAAAGCCAGAGGTCTGGAAGGAATCCCACCAGAAATACAAGCTACAATGGTTAACTTAAACTGTTCAATATTGTGCTGAGTGCCGACTATTTCCCTGGTACCTGGAAGCAAGGGCCCATCACACCCATCCACAAGAGTGGGGACAGGTATGACCCTGCCAACTACTTGGGAAAACTGCTCACCAGCCTCCTGAACAAGACGATCCTCAGTTTCCTCACCGAGCACAATGTCCTAAGCAAGAGCCAACCAGGGTTTGTGCCAAACCACCGCACCACGGATCACATCTACACCCTCCACAGTCTCATTTGGAGCCACATCCACAAAGCAAAGTACGTGAAGATATACGCCTGTTTTGTGGACTTTAAAAAGGATTTTGATTCAGTGTGGCACCTGGGCTTCTTCTTGAAATTTCTGGAGAGCGGAATAGGAAGAAAGTCCTACGATGTCATCAAAAGCTCCTACACCCCGAGAACCTCTGCAGTGTGTCAACAGTAGAAGAATGGCTTTTTTCCAGCTGAGCCCTGGAGTCAGACCAGGCTGCAGCCTAAGGGGTACTTTGCACGCTGCAAAATCGCTAGCCGATTGTAGCGATGCCGAGCGTGATAGCACCCGCTCCCGTCGCCCATACGATATCTTGTGATAGCTACCGTAGCGAACATTATCGCTACGGCAGCTTCAGACGCACTTACCTGCTCTGCGACGTCGCTCTGGCCGGCGACCCGCCTCCTTCCTAAGGGGGCGGGTCGTGCGGCGTCACAGCGACGTCACACGGCAGGCGGCCAATAGAAGCGGAGATGAACGGAACGTAAACATCCCGCCCACCTCCTTCCTTTCGCATAGCCGGTGGAGGCAGGAAAGGAGATGTTCATTGCTCCTGCGGCTTCACACACAGCGATGTGTGCTGCCGAAAGAACGAGGAACAACATTGAAACTCCTATCGATCCAAAATGATGAAAATGACCGACACTACACAGATCACCGATTTTCAGCGCTTTTGCGATCGTTTAACGGTGCATCTAGGATTTACACGTTGCGACGTCGTTACTGGTGCCGGATATGCGTCACTTTCGATTTGACCCCGACGATATTGCAGTAGCGATGTCACAACGTGCAAAGTACCCCTAAGTCTAATGCTCTTCAGTATTTACATCAATGAGCGCACACTGCTCTGGAATGTTCCACAGCTCCAGGTCCTACCCTCTATGACGCCCAAGTGAAATTCGTGCTCTATCCAGATGACCGCCTGCTGCTGACACTGAGAAGGGCCTCCAAGACAACCTACAAATCTTGGAGAAATTCAGCTCCATGTGTGCACCACTGATCAACCTAAAGGAAGCCAACATCATAGAGTTCCAGAAGAGACAAAAGAAGATCAGACCAGTACCTTCATTTGTCCTAAACAACTGCGCTGTTACAGGAATGGACAAATACACCTACCTGGGCCTGGAAATTCACCAGTCAGGGAGGTTCAAATAAGCAATAGAGATTGCTATGCCATCTGAAGGAAACTATCATCTGAAGCCACCAATGATGGTTTGGCTAAAAATCTTCAATTCCATCATCACCCCAATCCTCCTGTACGGCAGTGAAGTCTGGAGCCCTCACACCTACCCAGATTGGTCAAGGTGGGATTCCAGTCCAACAGAAATATTCCACCAGGAATGTTGTAAGTGCCTTCTCCAGGTACATCGAAGCACCTTCAACAGTGCCTATCAGGCCGAGCTGGGAAGATTCCTTCTACACCTAGCAGTTCTGAAGAGGGCACTGTCATGTCAGTCTCACCTACAGAATAACAATCCACACTCCCATCAATATAAAGCCCTGAATCAGGAAGATGGTAGAGGAGGGCCAGGAGAGGTACATCAGTGACTGGAGGACCAATATCTACACCTCACAGAAACAGACCACGTACCAGAGACTACAGACTGGCCCCATATCTGGAGAAACCCCCAGATCCCAGAGTCTATGAGCCAATATAGACTCAGTGCCCACAGTCTAGTCATCAATTCCGACACAAGCAGAGCTACAAGACCAGGGAGGACAGACTGTGCCAACACTGACCTGGAGGCCAAGGAAGGATGAAACCCACCTCCTGCTACACTGCACCAAATACTCAGCAGTGAGGGATACTCAGCAGTGAGGGACACTAGGCAGACTATGATATTTTCCTGGGATTTCAGCTCCATAAAGGAGGAAGAGAAAACAAATATCCTGCTGGGGGAAGAAGAGGGCGCAGTAGAGATAGCAGCGCGGTATGTGAGCGAATGTCATAGACCGAGAAAGACAAATATGATAATCCATGGACTTCCATACCCCCACCCTGGATGTTCCCCCGTCCATCCTTCCTACAGTTCCCACTCCCGATGTGCCTCCATCCATCCTTCCTACAGTCCCCACCACAGATGTGGCCCCATCATGCAGCATCGGCCAGTGTAAGGCTATGTGCGCACTAGAAAAGTGATTTTTCTCAAGAAAATTTCTTGAGAAACTTCTGGGAGTTAAAGATTACCGCACCTGCGGTAAAAAAAACGCACCAAAACCGTGGTAAAAACGCATGCGTTTTTGCCGCGGGTTGGTCCCTGCGTTTTTTTTATGCTGTATCTGCAATAAATAATATAGATAATAGATAATCGATAGACAGATAATGGATAGAGGGAAAGATGGATAGATAAATAGATAGATAGATGAGAAAGACCTATATAATGTCCCACCCCACCTGCATATTCTAAGCTGGCACCCCTTAGTAACTTTCATGTGGCACTAAAGGGTGCCTAGCCTTGTATTTAGCCAAAAAATAAATAAAAAATAAAAAAAAAAAACCACATGGGGTCCCCCCATCTTTTGTAGCCAGGTAGGGTAAAGCAGACGGCTACAGCCTGCAGACCACAGTTAGCAGCTTCACCTTGGCTGGTAATCCAAAACAGAGGGCACACCACGCTGTTATTTTACATTAAACAAATAATTTAAAACAAAAAACGTGGGGTCCCCCCCAAATTGGATCACCAGCCAAGGTAAAGCGGACAGCTGGGGTCTTGTATTCTCAGACTAGGGAGGTCCACTGTTATTGGACACTCCTCAGCCTAAAAATAGCAGGCCACAGCCGCCCCAGAAGTGGCGCATCCATTTGATGCGCCAATCCTGGCGCTTCGCCCAAACTCATCCCGTTACCCTGGTGCGGTGGCAAACAGGGTAATATATGGGGTTGATGCCAGATGTGTAATGTTACCTGGCATCAAGCCCTGGGGTTAGTGATGTCACGCATCTATCAGATACCCGACATCACCAACCCAGTCAATAATAAAAAAAAAATAGACAACAAAAAAGTTTTATTTTAAAAAACACTCCCCAAAACATTCCCTCTTTCACCAATTTATTGAAAAGAACAATCAATTCCACGTCCGGCGTAATCCAATAAGGAAGAGGGGGTCCCACGATGATCCATACCATAGTCAATGTCCCAGTCAATGAAGAACAGAATGTTCCCCATTGGCTGGGAGAGTAATGCAGTGACCTGAGCTAACATCAATTGGTCAGCCGAGGTCACCGCAGGGGATGCTGAGCGCTGCCGTCAGGAGGATAGATGTGGTCATTACCTGCTGTGATGATCTCCTGCTCTCCTGACGTCAGCGCTGTCACTGCCTTCTATGCCCGCCGCGTTCTCAGCAGTATCGCGAGAGCCCGTGATGTCACCGCTAGTGACAGTCACGGGCCGCCCGCGAGACGGGCATAGAAGGCAGTGACCGCGATGACGTCAGGAGGCAGGAGATCGTCACAGCAGGTAATGATCTCATCTCACCTCCTGACAGCAGCGCTCAGCATCCCCGCGGCTGCCAGCACTGCAGCGTGAGAAGCTGCTGATACTGCGGTCAGACACTGACACTGCTGTGCTGGCAGCTGCGGAGATGGAGCGGGACACAGACTGCACGGGCACATGGAGGTCACACGGAAGTGCTTCCGTGCGGCGTCCAGGGTCTGTTAAGTGTGTGTTTACTCTGCTCCGCCTCCTCTACTGTCATAATGACATCACTCCCTGCAAAACTGCAGGCAGCGATGAGCATTACCGCAGGTAAATAGCGGCTATACCGAGGGTATAACGCACATCATTTGCTACCTGCGGTATACCCCCAGTATTTTGCGATTACATTACAGTGAATGGAGTGAAATACCGCAGCTACCTGCGGAAAAGAAGTGACATGCACATTTTCTCAAAAAAGTTTCTCAAGAAATTCTTCAGAAAGAATTTTCTTGAGAAAAAAACGCCGCGTGCGCGCAGCTATTTTTTTTCCCCATAGGTTTTGCTGGGAAATGTCTGCAGAAAGATCACAAGCATTTCTCAAGAAATTTCCGCAGCAAAACCGCAGGTAAAAACGCCTAGTGCGCACAAGGCCTAAAGGCCCTGTCTCACACACAGGTAAATCTGCGGTAGATCTGTGGTTGCAGTGAAATTGTGGACAATCAGTGGCAGGTTTGTGGCTGTGCACAAATGGAACAATATGTCCATGATTTCACTGCAACCACAGATCTGCCAAAGATTTATCTGTGTGTGTGACGGGGCCTTAAGCCCCCCCAGCGTGCCGCATCGCCCAGTGTAACCCCCCCAGCGTGCCGCATCGCCCAGTGTAAGCCCCCCAACATGCAGTATCAGCCAGTGTAAGCCCCCCAACGTGCAGTATCGGCCAGTGTAAGCCCCCCAATATGCAGCATCGGCCAGTGTAAGCCCCCCAATATGCAGCATCGGCCAGTGTAAGCCCCCCAACGTGCAGTATCGGCCAGTGTAAGCCCCCCAATATGCAGCATCGGCCAGTGTAAGCCCCCCAATATGCAGCATCGGCCAGTGTAAGCCCCCCAACGTGCAGTATCGGCCAGTGTAAGCCCCCTATCGCGCAGCATCGCCCAGTGTAAGCCCCCCAATATGCAGTATCGGCCAGTGTAAGCCCCCTATCGCGCAGCATCGCCCAGTGTAAGCCCCCCAATATGCAGCATCGCCCAGTGTAAGCCCCCCAATATGCAGCATCGCCCAGTGTAAGCCCCCCAATATGCAGCATCGCCCCCTGCCCTGTGTAGCCCCCCATATCCCCCTTCCTTATGGAAGCCTCCACAGCCCTGTGCTGCAGCTTCAGCCCCTTCCCTGTGATATATACACGAGCTGCAGCCCCCAGTAGTGACAGGAGACACTTTTATTTCTTCCCCCAAAATCCAGTGTGACCTCAGCTCTATAACTAATGAGGAAAAGCGGAATCTTCCCCACCTCAGGGTCAGGATCCGGTAGAGTCTAGATCCCAGTGGCCAGAGGGACCTCTGCTGACGTCACGCCCATGTGACC
Source organism: Anomaloglossus baeobatrachus (assembly GCF_048569485.1). Classification (NCBI taxonomy): domain Eukaryota; kingdom Metazoa; phylum Chordata; class Amphibia; order Anura; family Aromobatidae; genus Anomaloglossus; species Anomaloglossus baeobatrachus. The sequence goes on from NW_027445228.1 coordinate 149,245, forward strand.
GGCCTCTTGTGTGGGAGGAGCCTGTAGTTCCCGGCAGTCAGTGCGCAGTTGCGGTACAAGCAGCAGGATGTTTCCCTCTTCTCTGCTTCTGCTGTTTCCAGCCCTGGGTGTGATGTAACAGGAGGTCATATCTGATGGAGATTATCACATATGAGCCTCAGGGGGGAATAAAAAGGGATTGTAGGTCACCGTCTCTGGGTGCAATAGTGTGCAGCAGTAGGTGCAATGCTCTGTGTGTGTGGGGTGCGATGCTCTGTGGTGAAGGGGGCGAGAGAGAGGGTGCAACGCTCTGCCTGGGGGAAGGGGGGAGAGAGAGAGAGGGTGCGACGCTCTGCCTGGGGGAAGGAGAGAGAGAGGGTGCGACGCTCTGCCTGGGGGAAGGGGGGGAGAGAGAGAGAGGGTGGGACGCTCTGCCTGGGGGATGGGGGGGGAGAGAGAGAGGGTGCGACGCTCTGCCTGGGGGAAGGGGGGGAGAGAGAGAGGGTGCGACGCTCTGCCTGGGGGAAGGGGGGAGAGAGAGAGGGTGCGACGCTCTGCCTGGGGGAAGGGGGGAGAGAGAGAGGGTGCGACGCTCTGCCTGGGGGGAGAGAGAGAGGGTGCGACGCTCTGCCTGGGGGGAGAGAGAGAGGGTGCGACACTCTGCCTGGGAGAAGGGGGGAGAGAGAGAGGGTGCGACTCTCTGCCTGGGGGAAGGGGGAGAGAGAGAGGGTGCGACGCTCTGCCTGGGGGAAGGGGGGAGAGAGAAAGGGTGCGACGCTCTGCCTGGGGGAAGGGGGGAGAGAGAGAGGGTGCGACGCTCTGCCTGGGGGAAGGGGGGGAGAGAGAGGGTGCGACGCTCTGCCTGGGGGGAGAGAGAGAGGGTGCGACACTCTGCCTGGGAGAAGGGGGGAGAGAGAGAGGGTGCGACTCTCTGCCTGGGGGAAGGGGGGAGAGAGAGAGGGTGCGACGCTCTGCCTGGGGGGAAGGGGGGAGAGAGAGAGGGTGCGACGCTCTGCCTGGGGGAAGGGGGGAGAGAGAGAGGGTGCGACGCTCTGCCTGGGGGAAGGGGGGAGAGAGAGAGGGTGCGACGCTCTGCCTGGGGGAAGGGGGGAGAGAGAGAGGGTGCGACGCTCTGCCTGGGGGAAGGGGGGAGAGAGAGAGGGTGCGACGCTCTGCCTGGGGGGGAGAGAGAGAGGGTGCGACGCTCTGCCTGGGGGAAGGGGGGGAGAGAGAGAGGGTGCGACGCTCTGCCTGGGGGAAGGGGGGAGAGAGAGAGGGTGCGACGCTCTGCCTGGGGGAAGGGGGGAGAGAGAGAGGGTGCGACGCTCTGCCTGGGGAAGAGAGAGAGGGTGCGACACTCTGCCTGGGAGAAGGGGGGGAGAGAGAGAGGGTGCGACGCTCTGCCTGGGTGAAGGGGAGAGAGAGAGGGTGCGACGCTCTGCCTGGGGGAAGGGGAGAGAGAGAGGGTGCAACGCTCTGCCTGGGGGAAGGGGGGGAGAGAGAGAGGGTGCAAACACTCTGCCTGGGGGAAGGGGGGAGAGAAAGGGAGGGTGCGATGCTCTGTTTATGGGCAGGGGGGGGGTGCGATGCTCTGTTTATGGGGAGGGGGGGTGCAATGCTCTGCCTGGGAGAAAGAGGGGGAGGGTGCGATGCTCTGTTTATGGGGAGGGGGGGTGCGACACTCTGCCTGGTGGGGGGGGTCGCAGAGCAGCACCCGGGGTCCCTTTCCTCCTTTCCCGTTAGAGGCATGGAGCGGGGGGATAGATCCAGGAGGAGGGGATTGGAGCAGTCGCTGTATATAAGGGAAGCCATTGGATATTAAAGCTGGAGCCAGAGATCACAAAGGGCTGAATTCCACAATGATCTGTGACTGATACTGATGGGTTTATTAGCAGGTGATTATCAGCGCATTCATTATACACAGTTTATGGGAATTTGTGGCATTAGTATTATTATTATTATTATTATTATTATTAATTATTGATCATTTTTCTTTATAGAGTTCGGGGCAATGTCGGCTCCACAGAGAATTCTTCCTCATCCTCTGAATATGAAGGTCTCATCTATTGGAGAGAATCCCACAAGTGACATAAGAGGATATCTCTGTGTATACATTCTCTGCACTGTGTATTATATGGGGTGTACTTATATATTCTCTGTGCTGTGTATTATATGGGGTGTACTTATATATTCTCTGTGCTGTGTATTATATGGGGTGTACTTATATATTCTCTGTGCTGTGTATTATATGGGGTGTACTTATATATTCTCTGTGCTGTGTATTATATGGGGTGTAC